>NC_086009.1:1477500-1560000 GCF_030014385.1 Trichomycterus rosablanca | reverse complement strand
GGGGGCTCAAAGTGCAGGTCACAAGCCTGGACACAATAATGAAGGTAGCATCAAGGGCATCCGGAGTAACAACTGTTCCAGATCAGGTATCCGGACCTGGATGATCCTCTGTGGCGACGCCTTAAATACCAAAGCAGCCGCATCAATAATTTCAGTCGCTTGTTTAACGATCACGGCTACACTTCTGTCATTTAGAAAGAAATAAAACACGCTGGCGAGGACGTTAGCTTTTTTTTTTTTAGCACTGTGCCCGCAGTTGTTTGGGCGTGGGTGGTACTCGAGGGTTAAGCGAGGAAGAAAAGAGACGAGCGGCGAGTCTCGCTAACCTCCTTTATTTCATCAGCTCCTCGACGAGAGCGTAAAAGTGCTGATGTCTGAGAAACGCGAGAGGCTCCATGAATTATATATGGCCGACCACTTTACGACGGGCTCGGGCCGCGAACACACAACAACGCGAAGCTGCGGCAGGATCGGAAAAAAAGGAGGCAAAAGTATCGGGACGCCCCTTTTAACTACCAGATTCGTGTGTTTCGGCCACAGCAGTTGCAAGCAGGTGTAATAAATCAATCATATAGCAGCGCCTCCAGCAACCAGCAGAGGTCGCAATCGCAGCAGTAAAAACAGCAGTAACGTGTCTGTGTAGGCGCCTGGACGGCCGCTAGCACAGCTGAGATATAAGTAAATGAGCGACCGTACAGGGCAGTGGACAGTCGTAGCTCAGCAGGTAAGTCGCTGGACTAGTAATCGGACGCTCACTGGTTCAAGTCCCACCATGTACACACTATATGAACAAAAGTATTGGGACATGCCTTCTAATTATATGAAGAAATAAAATGCTTCCAGCTTTGCAGCAACAGTTTAGGGAAGGCCCTTTTCCGAGCTCTATAAAGACATGAGAAAAGCTCCAGTGTCCAAACGCTGCCATATTTAGACTGGACGGGCACAAATTCCCACACATTCTCCTCTCAGTAGCACATCTGTTTTAGCCCAAAGCATCAAGTGATGAGAAATCAGCTCACGCTCAGGGCGTCTGAACACTTTTTGCCACACGGCGTTAGCGAGTCTCTGGCGGTGTCGAGTTGACGCCAGGGCGTCAGACTGAAGAGGTTTGGGAGTAGCAGGTCCGACCCTGTGGGACGCGGCGTTTGATTTATCGTCACACACACACACACACACACATGTGCGGCGGGGGACTTGCAACCAATTTTAGGCGCCGCCTACGAGCCGCTGAAGCGCCATTGTTGTTTTTGTGTGGGTCTGTCAGCGGCGTGTGATGCACGGCCTCCTGCGAGACGCCGCCTTTGTGCCGCGTGAATGGAGAGAGGGGGCGCCGCCACTCGCGCATTGATTAACGCGAGGAGTGGGAGAAACGCGACAGGACGCGTGAAAGGCCTGTCAGGCGGCTCGTTGGTCCATCGGTTAAATGAGAGGAACCGGGCATTTGTGATGACAGGTTTACTCGGAGCTGCGTCGTTTAGATGTAGCCGAGTCCTGTCAGAAATTATAGTTGCTGCGATGCGCCGCGTCGTAATTATGACTCGGTACATACACCGAGAGGTGAAGCCGCCAATTATATCAATTATTGATTTTATTTATTATTCACCATGAATGCAGCGCCCCGACCAGCCAGCAGAGGCCGCAATCACAGCAGTAATAACAGCAGTAACGTGTCTGTGTAGGCGCCTGGATGGCCGGTAGCACAGCTGAGACATAAATGGTAAATGAACACCGTACAGGGCAGTGGACAGTCGTAGCTCAGCAGGTAAGTCGCTGGACTAGTAATCGGATGCTTGCTGGTTCAAGTCCCACCATGTACACACTATATGGACAAAAGTATAGGGACACGCCCATAGGACAGAGCCTTGACGTCAGCCCCTCTCACCGTCTCTGTGCAGCGCCTCGAGCAGCAGTAATAACAACAGTAACATGTCTGTGTAGGCGCCTGGAGAGCTGGTAACACAGCAGGATGAAGCACTTTATAGATAAAAGTAAATGAACGATGCTATATTTTCAAAAGTATTTGGACGCCTGATTGTGAGCTTGATGGACGTCCAGTTACAGAAACACATGAGCTCTATGTGCAACTCATCTGAGAAGTCTGTGTGTGTGGGAATTTGTGCCCGTTTGGGTGCTCACGTCGGTCCAGAAAGCCTCAGTTGACGTTCCGGTTCATCTCCGAAGTCAGGGAGTTCCTTTAACTTGAGCTTTTCTTTATGCTGGAACAGGACAGGTCCTTTCCTAAACCATTGCTGCAAAGTTAAAAATCTATATTATTTTTATACAAATCAATCATTAGAACAGGGTGTCCCGAATACTTTTGCCCGTGTAGCCGTTCTGCTTTTAGTAAAAATGTAAACCAGCTGAGGAGCGGAGCGCTCGGGGCCCGATCGATTCCGGCTCTCGGCTTCGGGCTCCGAATAAATCTGGACGCTTAAATATTTAATGCGTACGCGTGCACGTGGCGTACGAGAACCCGCCCGCGGCACGGGGACGCCATCAATAATGTAAAGCTTATTACACGCGCTGGCGTGGTTCGTTTCGTGCCCACGGAAACGAAGATGCGTGAAGATTTCATTATGAGACGTGAAGCGATCGCTCCGGGCCCCGATCAGCGGGGTCACCGCTTTGTTAAAGTGATCGGACGGACGGCGGGATGGCACATGGGGCGTGGCGCATACGCACCCGCCTTCCTATCGCTTTAAGGAGCGTAGTTAGCATGGAGGGATTCATCAGACCTGGTTCTAATCCCTGTTGTTTCGTCATTCATTCACTGTCTGTTTTACCACCGCTTTATCCTGGTCAGGGTCTCTGTGGGTCCAATTCACTGGGTGAAAGGTAGGGAACACCCCGGACAGGTCGTCTGTTCATCACAATACACACACACACTCACACTCACACTCACACACCTAGTGTAATTTTTGGCAGCTCCAGTTATCCTGACTGCAAGTCTTTGGACTGTCGGAGGAAACCGGTGCACCCGGAGGAAACACACACACACACACAGGAATTGGATATGACTAAATTAGGGGAACATTTGGTTCCATTTATGACAGGACAGGTAGTTACTGCTTACACAAGATTCATCAGGTCTTTGGACTGTGGGAGGAAACTGGAGCTCCCGGAGGAAACCCACACAACATGCAAACTCCACATGAAAAAGACCTTGATTGCATCACCTGGGAATCGAACCCAGGACCTTCTTGCTATCCACCGAGTCACCGTGCCGCCCCCACTGCATTGCCCGATTGCGTCACACTTCCTCTCCCCGCTCTGATTGAGGAGAACGAAGCTAACCCACACCCCCTCCGACACATGGGTAGCAGCCGTAGGCATTTTTCACCTACACTTTGATGAGTGCAGTGCGGATCAGCGTTGTGTATGGAGATACACACCCTGACAGCACTCTTTTCTCATCTTTTCTCAGCACTCTTTTCAGGCGCCATCAATCAGCCAGCAGAGGTTGTAATTGCATTAGTTATGAGAGAGACCCCATCCGGCTTAGTCCCGCCCATATCTGAACAACAGGCCAATCGTTGTTCATGTGGCCGCTCAGCCCAGCCGGATGGCAGAGCTGAGATTCGATACGATGTACTCGAGATCCCAGCTCAGGTGTACCAGCGTGTGTTTTTACCGCTGCGCCTCCTTGGCTGCAGGACATCCTACAGGTCCTACAGGACGTCCAACCAGCTCACTCTCAGGCGCTCAGATGCTCAGGTGTACGAATACTTTTAGCGGTATAGTGTACCTAACAGAGGTACCATAAAACTAACGATATGTTCCGGAGAAACGACTCATGTAAAATTCAAGTATCCCATTAGCAAATGACTGGAGTTTTATTGCACCTCTACAGCCGTGATTCACCATTAAAACAGAATCAATCAGGAATTATAAATAATTCAAAACTTTAGTGTTCGAGAAACTAAAAAGAAAGAAAAACTGCGGCGGCGGCGACATGCAGCTGAATTAAAGAAATAAATAAATAAACTATAAATATTATAATGTATTAATACACAAATATGAAACGTCTCATGTCAAGAGTATCAGGACACCCCTCTTAATTATTTAGATACATCAGACACACCCAGTCCATCAGACGTGTACAATCACTTCCGTTACGTAATAATGTGCCTTCAAATATGTAGCATCAGTTTGGGGAAGGTCGTTTTCCTTTCCTCCCTTGATGTGACAAGTATGATGTGGAGAAGCTGAATGTGGAGCCCAGACCTTTAGTACTGTTGAAAACCGCTGGGATGATTCGGAACGCTGACTGTAAGCACGGCCTTCTTGTTCTACATAGGTGCCTGAACTCATAGGCATAAATTCCCACAGACACACTCCAAAATCTTGTGAAAAGCCTTGCTAAAAGAGTAAAGAGTCAGACTAATGTACTGTGTACCTGTCAGTCTAAGTAAAGTAGGTGTGGCCTGTGTAGTAGGTGTGGCCTGTGTATCTGTCAGTCTCATTAAAGTAGGCGTGGCCTGTGTAGTAGGTGTGGCCTGTGTACCTGTCAGTCTAATTAAAGAAGGTGTGGCCTGTGTACCTGTCAGTCTTATTAAAGTAGGTGTGGCCTGTGTTCCTGTCAGTCTAATTAAAGTAGGCGTGGCCTGTGTACCTGTCGGTCTAAGTAAAGTAGGTGTGGCCTCTGTACCTGTCAGTCTAAGCAAAGGAGGTGTGGCCTGTGTACCTGTCAGTCTAAGTAAAGTAGGCGTGGCCTGTGTACCTGTCAGTCTCAATAAAGTAGGTGTGGCCTGTGTACCTGCCAGTCTAATTAAATGTATATATGACTGTATTGGTGCTGTACTGCTTCACTTGTTCTGGTTTGAACCTCAGCCATGGTTCTGTTCTCTCTCCTGCAGCACCGAGCAGCTGGTGGTGAAGATCCTGAAAGCTCTGGACCTGCCGGCCAAGGACGCCAACGGCTTCTCAGACCCGTACGTCAAGATCTACCTGCTGCCCGACAGGAAGAAGAAATTTCAAACCAAGGTGCCGCCTCTCACCTCCTAAATCTTTGGGACACCTGAGTGTGAGCTTGTTTGAACATCCTGTTCCAGACCACAGGCTCTTGTATTTAATCGCTTCTTCTTTTCTTCATAGCTTTAATTAATATTAGCCTCTCTTCTAGGAAGCCTTTCTACAGGAGTTTGGAGTGTGTCTGTGGGGATTTGTGCCTATTCGGTTAATAGACTGGTTTAAGATCAGGGCTCTGTGTAGGTGACTAGTCAAACTGCATCTTTATAGAGCTCGCTTTGTGCTCAGGGTCTTTATCATCAGGCTTGAAGAGTAAGCAGACTTCCCCAAACTGTTTGGAGTGTGTCTGTGGGGATTTATGCCCATTCGGTTAATAGACTGGGTTGAGAACAGAGCTCTGTTCAGCCGACTAGCCAGACCTTGTCTGTATACAGCTCGCTTTGTGCTCAGGATCTTCATCATCATGATTTAATCATAAGTGGGGCGTCCACATACTTTTGACCTGACCGTGTATCGTACTGTGCCCTTGGGATTCATTACGCTGCAGCTGTGCCGAGTTCCTGCGCCGCTTTTTTTCCTCGGCCAGATTCTGCTCGCTGCCCCAGTTAGTATAAAACTCCCCGAGGGTATACAAGCACAAACTGAGAGTGCTCGCCGTCTGAGGCCGTGCCTGCATTCAGTTTCAAACGGGAGCAGCAGACGAGCGCAGCCGAAACACCGCGACCTGCTTTTAAATTTAGGAAACGGTGCAGCCGAACAGCGCCGGTCATTCGGGACGACATGGACTAAAGTATAGGGACACACCTTCTAATTCTTTAAGCTCTGGGATGAACCGGAACACCGACATCAGTGCCCACAAGTGCTGTCATATTTCGACTGTATTGGCACAAATTCCCACAGACGTACTTCAAAGTCTTGAGTGCGAGAAGGCCTCTCATTTACTCATGTGGCAGTCAGTAATTAGGAGGGGTGTCCACATACTTTTGGCCACATAGTGCACCATAATGTGCCAGCCATACAAATGAATGGGCACAAATTCCCACAGACGTACTCCAAAGTCTTGTTTTCGTGCAGGTACACAGGAAGACCCTGAACCCGGTGTTTAACGAGACCTTCCAGTTCGGGGTTCCGCTGGCTGAGCTGCACTCACGTAAACTTCACTTCTCCATCTACGACTTCGACCGCTTCTCCAGGCACGACCTGATCGGTCAGGTGGTGGTGGACAACCTGCTGGACTTCAGCGAGGGCAGCGGGGAGAAGCCCATCTGGAGGGACATCGTCGAGGGGACGGCGGTAAGACGGGCGGGGACACGCGTTCAGGGTTGAATAGGGAATTTTAGTTGAGCTTCTGTGACTCCTAGAAATGAACCCAGAAATAATAATAATAATAATAATAATAAAAATTATAATTATAATAAAAATAATAATAACAGAAATAAAAATTATAAGAAAAAAAATAAAATAATAATAATAATAAAATAATAACAGTAATAATAATAATAACAGTAATAATAATAAAAAAATAATAATAAAGAATAATAATAATAATAACAGAAATATAATTAAAAAAAAAAAAATAATAATAATAATAACAGTAATAATAATAATAACAGTAATAATAATAATAGTAACAGAAATAATAATAAAAACAATAATAATAAAAATAATAGTAATAATAATAACAGTAATAAAATAATAATAATAATAATAATAATAACAGTAATAATACTAATAACAATAATAATAATAATAATAACAGTAATAATGAATAGCAAATCAAACCTCATAATCTGAAGGCCATTTTCTCAGTCCTGGTCAGTAGCCACAAATGGATGTGAAGCCTGGACACTGAAGAAAGAACAAGCGCATCAGAAAGCACAAAAATCTTCCAGAGGAAGATGATCACCACTGAGCGAGTGTACGAGACGGCCAGAACAGAAGAGCACAGCAAGTTACTTTACCTTGGGCGTGATGAGGCGCTCACATGGGAACCTTGAAGGCCGGAGTTGTGGGAGGACTCAGACTTGTTGATCGCATTACCAGGGGCAACAGAGCAACCATCACAAAGCCACGACGGCGCAGCAGTGTGACGTGTCAGGATTCGTTCATCTACGATCTGTCATCTGCTAAACGTTTCGCCTCAGCGTTTTCTCTCCGCCGCCCAAAAGTACGTAAACACCGTTCCTCGCCGTGCCGTCGGCAGTCCCCCCCGCGCTCCGCTGCTCCTCTAACACACCTGACTCAGCCGGCGGAGGGACCGATAATTAGCCGAGCTGAGTCAGCGGCGTTCCGGAGCGAGGAGAACGCTAAACTCTTCAGAGCGCGCGGGGCTTGGCTAATAAGCTCGGCAGCAGCTGCTGTACGGAATAAATAAATAATAAATAAATAAAAGGAAGCAAAGCAGGATGGCCGGCTCGCGGCGTTAAAGTCCAGCCGTAAAATATTCAAACGTTCTTACCATTCCAAAGTTTAGCACGGAGCTAACGCGGCTCCAACGCTGCTCTATCGCGGCTCCAACGCTGCTGAACTCGCTGATTAGATCCGTACGTTACGTCCCTCCGATTCTTCACTCGCTTCCTGAGGCAAACTTTATTACACTTCTGGTGATTTGGATATGACCCCCCCCCCCCCCCCCCCCCCAACACACACAAATACACACACACACCCACCTCCTTCCCTAAACTGTTTAATATACTTCGTTTTTTCAGCCTCCACGTCCCAATATAGCAGAGCAACTTTTTCAGTAGGTGAATGAAACGCTGGCACATTAAAATATATTCTTCTCCTGGAACTCCAGTTCATCTCTCCTCACAAATACATGCCAGTAGGTGGGTTGGTGGTGGGTTATTCTTAATTAAGCTGCCCTAGGTGTGTGTGAGCAGAATGAGAGTCCGTATTAAATAAGAAGCTAACAGTAAACTGTTCTGCTGCAATAAACTGATGTGGCACGGCGGTGCTGTGGGTGCCGCTGTCGCCTCACAGCAAAAAGGGAATGGGTTCAATTCCCTTTTCCTATTATTCTGTTCCATTATTACTACTATTATATTACTATTATTCATATTAATAATATTATAAGTAATAATAATTATTGTTATTAATTATTATTATTATTATTACTATTATTATCATTATTATTATTATTATTTTTTATTATTATTATTATTAATTATATTATTAGTTATTTATTATTACTATTATTATTTATTATTATTATTATTACTATTATTATTTATTATTATTACTATTATTATTAATTATTATTATTATTGTTATTTATTATTATTATTATTATTTATTATTATTATCATTGTTATTATTATTATTATTATTATTATTATTATTATGATATGATTAATTATTATTATTATTATTAATTATTAATTATTATTATAAATATTATTATTATTATTATTATTATTTATATTATCTTTGCACTTTTTCCCTTCCAAAAAATGTCTAACTTAACAGTTTTCTCTGTCCGTAATTGTCCTGCTTTTTGGCCCTAATGCCTCTGTGTGTGTGTGTGTGTGTGTGTGTGTGTGTGTGTGTGTGTGTGTGTGTGTGTGTGTGTGAGCAGGAGAAAGCCGACCTCGGTGAGCTGAATTTCTCACTGTGTTATTTACCGACGGCTGGCAGACTGACCGTCACCATCATCAAGGCCACCAACCTTAAAGCCATGGACCTGACGGGCTTCTCAGGTACCACACAGACGCACACACACAGACACACTCACACACACACACTCACAGACACGCACACACACACACACACTCACAGACACGCACACACACACACACACACTCACAGATGCACACACACACACACACACACGATAATGAATCCACGGCCTCATTACCTTCTCATCATTAAGATCCAGACACGGTGCAGCCGTACATCATCACTGATTTTAATTAATCTCACACACACACACACACACACACTCACACACACCGCTGAAGGTCAGAGAGAAGAATCATTCTGTATATTTTCCCTGACAGAGTGGGTGTAGAACTCATGCTGTACTGTACGCTCTTTGTCGTACCTCAGACCCGTACGTGAAGGCGTCTCTGGTGTGTGACGGGCGGCGGCTGAAGAAGAGGAAGACGTCCATAAAGAAGAACACGCTGAACCCCACCTACAACGAGGCGCTGGTGTTCGACATCCCTAACGAGAACATCGAGAGCGTCGCGCTCATCATCGCCGTCATGGACTACGACTGGTAACGCCACCAACCCACAACCCAACCTTCTACATCATACTGGTTCTAAATACTGGTCTTTGTTCTTAGTGTGAGTGGTACTGGAAATGGGCCAGTACCTACTGTAGGTTGTTTTTGGGGGTCTGATGTCCTTCTCTTGGGGTCTGATGTTCTCCTGTTTGGGGTCCGATGTCCTTTTTTGGGGGGTCTGATTGTTGTTCTCCTTTTTGGGGTCTGATGCCCTCTTATTGGGGTCTGGTGTTCTCCTTTTTAAGGTCTGATGTTCTCCTTTTTGGGGTCTGATGCCCTGCCTTTTGGGGTCCTATGTCCTCCTTTTTGGAGCTTGATGTTCTCCTGTTTGGGGTCTGATGTCCTCCCTTTTGGGGTCTGATGCCCTCTTATTGGGGTCTGATGTTCTCCTTTTTGGGGGTGATGTTCCTTATTTTGGGGTCTGATGTTCTTATTGGGGTCTGATGTTCTCCTGTTTGGGGTCTGATGTTCTCCTGTTTGGGGTCTGATGCCCCTTTTTGGGTTCTGATGGTTTGTTGTTATTTTTTCGGGGTTGTTAGATATTGGCGGTGGTACCTCGATGCCCGGTTGAGATTCCTCTCACGTCCGTGTGTTTGTTCCTGCTCTGTTGAACATGCCACCTCGTGCCCTGGCAGCTCCTGGGCGCCCCGCTGAACGTTCACACAGCTCATGAATAAACATGACTGGTGCTAACGCTAATGCTCGTTATGTCTGCACTGAGACGCCTCGTAACCCGGGCATCACTTCCTCTCCACGGGGGTCGTCGTTGGGTATATAAACCATACGGCCAAAAGTATGTGGACGCCCGACCTCGACCTCCCAGACATCCCTGTTCCAAAAACAAAGTGCATTAATAAATATAACAGCCTAAACCTTTTTAGGAAAGCGTTCAATATTTTGAAGTGTGTCTGTGGGGATTTGTGCCTGTTCAGACAAGGACATTTGAGAAGGCTTGGCTCACAGGTAACGTTCCAATGCATCCCTGAAGTGCTTAACAAAGGCAGTACCGCGAGTCCTAATGACCGTACAGTATATAAACTACATTACCCAGAATGCACTGCAGGACAATCAGCTTTTTGACTGTAACTGCAGGTATCTCTGTACTACAATACAAACAACATGGACACGCTGGATTATCATCGCCACTCTGCTTCCTTCATTAAAACTCTGGACGCTTGTTGTGTCACTAAAAAGAAAAATAACAGAAATAAACGGATTTCTTGGCTCAGCGACGCCGCTCGTATTTACCAGCAGTATGTTCATTACTGAGATGCAGATGGCGCCGAAGCAAACTGGACGTTTTTCCGTCCGCCTGTAAAAACAAATAAAAAATTCTGTCCTCAGACAGACGAGCACTGACAGCTGGCAGATCCGGGCGTGTTAGCAAGCTAATTAAAGCTAATACAATAATCTCACATTTTTATTTGGCATAATGAATAAATAAGCAAGTCAGATCAGATTCGGAGCTTTAACGGCTCGACTCTCCGCACCGGCGCTTCATTTATTTATTTAATTATTCTTTTTTCAATTTATTTTATTTATTTGTTGAATTTAATAATTTACTTTTTTGGTTTATTTCTTTTATTTTGCTTTATTAATTAATTAATTTTTTTATTTAGTTATTTATTTGTTGTATTTATGTATTTATTATTACTTATTTGTTTTATTTATTTGTTTGTTTATCCTTTCTTTCTTTCTTTCTTTATTATATATATATTTATTTTTATATATATTCACTTATTTATTAATGTATTTATTTATTTGTTTTATTTATTTATTTATTATTTGTATTTATTTATTATTTAACTATTTACTTATTTGTTTTATTTCTTCATTCATTCATTTATTAATTTATCTAATTTATTTATTTTTTATTTATTTATTCTTTTATTTCTTTATTTTATATATTCACTTATTTATCCTATTCTTTCTTTATTTCTTTATTTTATATATTAGTTGTATTTATTTATTATTTAATAATGTACTTATTTGTTTTATTTCTTTATTCATTTATTTATTTACTTATAATCTAATTTACTTTTTTATTTTTTATTTTTTATTTATTATTTTATTTATTTATTCATTCATTTACTTATTTTGTTTGTTTATTTATTATTTATTTTATTCATTTATTTATTTATTGTATTTATTTATTATTTATTAATTTACATATTTATATATTTATTTATTTACTTATTATGATGGACGACGCACTAAACTTGGGGCACATTAGATTTTTTGATGCCCTTAAGGAGCCACAAATTCTTACATTTGTAGCCTAGTGGTTAAGATACTGGACTTGTAAGCATAAGGTTGCTGGTTCGAACCCCACCACTGCCAGTTTGCCACTAAGCAAGGCCCTTAATCCTCAATTGCTTAGACTGTATAGTGTCACAGTACTGTAAGTCGCTTTAGATAAATGCTGCTAAATACTGTAAATGTAAATATATGGACGCCATAGAC
This sequence comes from Trichomycterus rosablanca, assembly GCF_030014385.1. Lineage (NCBI taxonomy): Eukaryota > Metazoa > Chordata > Actinopteri > Siluriformes > Trichomycteridae > Trichomycterus > Trichomycterus rosablanca. Next base: position 1,548,341 of record NC_086009.1, on the reverse strand, counting down.
AAGCATATCAACCACTAACAGCGACTCTATTGTTTGAACGAACGCGGCTGCTAGCTGGCGTTGCATAACTGAACGTGAGTGAATAATCGGAGCACGTACTTCACCGCCTATAAAATTCATTATTTAATAAATAAGAGCCGGTCCGGGTGAATGTGTGTACGCTCCGCTCGGCTCTCAGCGGCGTGTTTGTTCAGAGCCTCTGTAATTCAGCCGCCCTCGTTAGCATGCGCGTCTCTTTGATGAGACGCTCTCGAGTCTGAAGCGAGGCCCGAGTCTGAGTCAGAGCCGGCGAGTCGAGAGATACGAGAGGAGAGAAAAAGAGAAGAGGCTATGACGACGGTAACGATGAACACGTCTGAGGATCAGATCAGATCCGGGGGCTTTAAAAGGGAAGATCTCGGGGACCAAATTCCCACAGACGTACTCCGAACTCCTGCGAGAAGCCTTCTCAGAGGAGTGGCTGTCGTTATAGGACAGTGGTAGCCGAGTGGGTGGGGCTTTGGGCTATCAGTCTGAAGATTGTCGGTTCGAATCCCGGTTCTGAATTAGATAACTCCAGTTTTCTTTCTTTTACACTTCAAAATGATTCCAGTCATTTCATTGGCTGTAATTTATAGGGCGGAGGGGTCTAATTGGTTGGGCGAAAGGCAGGAAACTCCCCGGACAGGTCCCACACACACACACACACACACACACACACACACACATACACACACACACACTTAGGACAATTTCTAGTAACTATTACCAATCAGCCTGACTGCACGTCTTTGGACTTGTGGGAGGAAACTGGAACATCCGGAGGAAACCCACATGGGCACAGAGACAAATCATAAACCTCACACAGACAGGGCATCAGAGCTACCCACCGTGCCACCGTCCCGCCCCCCGGCTAAATCCAGTCCTTCATTAATAGTCTGCTCTGGATAAATTGAATCTCTTTGTAATTAGTGTGCCGTGTTCACGCCCTCCGTCCGCTCCGTCCTTCACGTTGTGTTCTCACACTAATCACACAGCTGGGCGGAAATACTCGTCTGGGTTTGATTGTGTCCCAGACCCTCGTCTGTCTCCTTCTGTTGGTTTAATTCAGTAAACGGGAGCCACCGTCCTCCCTGCGCTCTTTGTTTATCTGTGTAATTAATGTGCAGTGTTTGTGTAATTACAGTGTGGAACGTAAAGTCTCGCTCTCTCTTTTCTTTCTTTTATTTATTTATTTATTTTTGTTTGTTTTCCTTTATAATAAGGTGTGTAAATGTCTGCACACACACACCACACACACGTTATATTTAAAGCTACAGTATTAGATCTGGGGTATTAGTGCCCCCTCTGGTCAGAACCTAGTACTGCAAGTGAATCCCACACAGACCTTCATTGACGTTGCTCACTTTCTCTCTTTCTTCACTTTCTTTCTCAGCATCGGTCACAACGAGGTGATCGGCATGTGCCGCGTGGGCAGCGACACAGACGGTCCGGGAAGAGAGCACTGGACAGCCATGCTGGCCAACCCTCGCAAACCCATCGAGCACTGGCACCAGCTGATGGAGGTACACCAGCTTTCGGGTTCACATCGGAATGATTTCTGAGCGATTTTACTTTTGGCAAATGTGTCAGGGTGACACCGGTTTTTAAAAGAGTTGGGACGGTAGCAGACAGCAGTTAATTAATTAATTAATTTATTTATTTATTTATTTATTTATTTTATTTGTTTATTTATTCATGTATGTATTTATTTTATTTGTTTATTTATTTATTTATTCATTTATGTATTTATTTATGTATTCATTTATGTATTTATTTTATTTGTTTAATTATTTGTTGTATTTTTTTTATTTACTTATTGGTTGTATTTACAGTATTTATTTATTAATTTATGTATTTATTTTATTTACTTATTTATTCAATGTATTTCTTTCTTTATTATTTACTTATTTGTTTTATTTATATATTTATTTATTTGGTTGTATTTATTTATTATTAATTAAATTATTTATTTATTTATTTTATGTATTTGTTGTATTTATTTATTTATTTATTTATTCATGCATTTATTTATTTGTTGTATTTATTTATTAATTTAAGTATGTTTCACTCATTTATGTATTTTTTTTTTTGTTTATTTATTTATTATCTGCATGATTAAATAGTCCAACAGTTTAAAAACAGCGTCTCAATGCATGATTGCCAAGAATTTATATATTTCACCATCTACAGTCCATAATATTATTAAAAGATCATTGCTGTCTTTTTAAGTAGGAGAATTTTAAGGGATCTAAGAATTTAGACATGCCCTCTTCTCAGGAGTGTAGGATGATGGGAAATGCATCTGTGTAGAGAGATCAGCAGGTTTTCAGACCTCATGTGTTGTGACTCTCTGTGTTCTCTTCACCAGGAGAAATCCATCAACACGTTCGTAACGAAGAGTCCAGCACCGGCGTCCAAACCGCACATTGTGGTGGACAGTCCTCACTCCGACTGAAACACAGGTACAGACACCATCAGCCCCACATCAACACCATTCACTGTCTGTTTTACCTCTGCTTCATCCTGGTCAGGGTCTCGGTGGGTCTCATTCACCAGGCGAAAGGTGGGAAACACCCCAAACATGTCACCAGTCCATCACTAAGCACACACACACACACACTCTAATTTATAGTATCTCCAGTTGACCTGACTGCATATGTTAGGACTGTCGGAGGAAACCGGAGCACCCGGAGGAAACCCACACAGACATGAGGAAAACATGCAAACTCCACATAGAACCCAGTTCCTTCCTGCTGTGAGGAGATGGCACTACCCACATTTAGTGGTGCAGAAAGAACCGGATGCTTGATTTACACAAACTGGCCAAAGGTATGTGGACACCGATCGAAGAATAGAGTTTTAGCCTCATCAGAATCAAGAGGCCCGGCTTTATTTGTTAGGTGGGGTCAGAGCACAGGGTCAGTTATTGTACAGCACCCCTGGAGCTGACAGGGTTAGGGGCCTTGCTCAGGGGCCCAACAGTGATGTGATTTGAACCATCAATCTTCCGATTGATAGCTCAAAGCTCTACACACTAGACTACCGTGTCCGCACTTTGTCTTCCAACCAGCCAGTCGAAGATGCTGTTGCTCTCGTTCACACACACACACACACACACACACACTTTATTAATTTGCCTCTGTGTTTTTTTATTGCAGGTCTACAATCTACAAGGTGATCGCTCCAGGCGTCCCACATCCCCCCTCATCTGTGAATAAATCGGACCAACGGAACCCACCACTCCTGAAAAACAGACCCAACACACACACACACACACACACACACACACGCAGCTATTACCGCTTTCCTCTCCGACGGCATGGTACCACATCAAAAGCGCAGGATCTCGGGATTATTCAGGGGAAATCTCACGCACATTCCCAAAATCTAGAATGTTTATTTAGTTACATAAAATAAAACTGAGCCTGAACATTAAAAAAGAAGAAAAAAAAAAAAAGAAGATTTTTAAGACGTACGTGGTGTATCAGGATGTGGACGAGCGTGTGCTGTATTATTATTATTTATTTTTTACCTGAATGTCAAGCTGAGGGCCTCGGAGTTAAAAAAAACAAACAAACAAACAAACGGGCGAGTCTTCGAGGAGGAACTTGAGGACGGAGCCTCGGGCTGAGCATGCTGCGCATCCTGGAAACGCGTCCCCCACCTCGACGTGCTTTTATTTTTTATATATTTGCTCATCCGTTTTGTTCGAAACACGGCCGTTTTCACGATGAGTGCAGGACAATTTTGGATGGATCGGACTCCTCTGAGGATGGAGAAGATGGGAAAGCGGCACCTTCAGCGAAAAGGATTCTGCCATAGTCTTTTATTTTTCTAGCATCCGAACCGCCGGTTTGTTTCCTCACCTCCCTCGAGAGGACGTCTGTTCCCTCTCGCCGCCGTGTTCTCGTCCGTTAAAGTGTTCCGCGCGTCCGGTCGTCGCGTTTTGTACGGTTCGGTTGTTCGTACGTGTGTGTATTGCGTTGCTCGTATGCCTGTGCGTCTGTGTCCCGTCACCGTGGTCCCGTGTATCACGTCACGTGTCCTGCTGCCCGAACCCCACCCGGCGGATCCATGTTAGAACGAGAGCTCCTGTCCTGTCCCGTCCTGTCCCGTCCTGTCCCGTCCTGTCCTGTCCCGTTCGTGTCCTAGAAGAACAGCTCGGTGTTCTCACGGTGTTCTAAGCTGGTGGCCACAAACGCTGCGGAGGGTGTGTTTTGATTTTATTATGATTATTTTATCCTTTACGCCGATTTTCTTTAACCCTGAATGTTACAGCGAGCGGAGGCAGAGATAAATAAACCACATCTGACTTTACCGCTATAGGACCAAAAGTATTCGGACACCTGACCTGAGAAGGCATCTCACACTGAATACTTCGAAGTCTGTCTGTGGGAATTTGTGCCCGTTCAGGCAAAATATGACAGCATTTGTATGGCAGGGCGCTGATGTTGACGTTCCGGTTCATTACAGAACAGTTCAGCCTGGTGGTTAAGGTACTGGACTAGTAATCTAAAGGTTGCTGGTTCAAGCATCACCACTGCCTGTTGGGCTCTTGAGTGAGGCCCTTAACCCTTAATTGCTTATACAATATACTGTCACAGTACTGTAAGTCACATTGGATAAAGGCGTCTGCTAAACGTAACTGTTGAGTGGGGCTGAGGTCAGGGGTCTGTGCATGCTGGAACAGGAAAGGTCCCTCCCTAAACTGTTTCTGCACACTTAGAAGCATACTTTCCACCATATAGCTGATTTATGACACCTGTTAGCGACTGTTGTGGCTCAAACACGTGAATTCAGACGTTAAAATAGAAAAGAAGAGGCGTCCCAATACTTTTGTCAAATTCTACCATTTTTTTTATTTATTTAAGGTGAAGGTGGCCACCCAAGGACTGTTGGGCCCTTGATAAAGGCCCTTAACCCTCTAATGCTTAGACAGTATACTGTCAAATTATTGTAAGTCACATTGGATAAAGGCGTCTGCTAAATGTAAATGTTGAGCAGGGCTGTGGTCAGGGGTCTGTGCATGCTGGAACAGGAAAGGTCCCTCCCTAAACTGTTGCTGCACCTGTTAGTGACTGTTGTGGCTCAAACACGTGATTTCAGACGTTAGAACAGGGCGTCCCAATACTTTTGTCAATTTCTACAATTGATTTTTTGATTTAAGAGAAAATTGATTGTCGTATCCTAACAAAATCCTGAAGGTGGTGGGGTCAGAGCCCGTCCGTCTCTCCGGCTTTCACGACCTCACGTCTGAGGTCCGCCTCCCGTCTCTGCCTCCGTCCGCGCCCCTCGTCTCACCCCTGTCGGTGTCCGTGTAGCCCCGGGTGACCGTGGGGGAACGGTGATGTCTGCATGCCTATATTAACATGGATGATGTCAAACTTGATGCATTGAGAATTTTTTTAATAAGTCAAAAATGCTCGAGAAGCCAAAAAAGAGAAAAAAATAAAGCAGAGGAGAGTGACGGGGCGACGCTGCGCCTCTCGCTGGAATCCGTGCTTCTGTTCGTCCGTCGGCTCTTTACGTTCGAGATGTTTTACTTTTTTATGAGTTTAGATCCAGATGAAGAGATCTGAAGAGCGATGCGAGAATACAAAACACTCCCGTGATCTGAGTGATGATGAAGGTGGTCGAAATAAAAGATATGTACCAAACCCTAAGTGTTGCTCCCTCTGTGTCTTCTCCTGCTGTGGAATTATTTAGTATCTTCATCAATTCTTCATGCCAGAGCAGAGTTCCTGATACGAGCGCTGGAAAGTGTGGTGGTGGGTGCACAGATCTTGAACCAGAGGTAATAAACATGAGCGCAAAGGTTGTTGTTGCCCGTACAAGCCAACAAGCTTTAACAGAGACGAGGCTGGATCGGCAGAAGCTTGATATCAAAGGCAAACAGTCACCTTAAAATGTTTATATATATTTATTTACCCCAGTTTATCGTAGTCAGTCTGTCTCCCCCTGCTGGTGGATCCCTGATTGCAGTCGAGGTGGGTATATTGCTGCTCACGCCTCCTCCGACCCGCGCGCAGCCCTTAGCGGAACCCTTTTCCACCCATGCGCTCTGCACAGGCGCCTCTATCCACCAATCAAGGTCCTTACACAGCGTTTAAAGACCCCGCCCACATAGTCCGGTCATCCCTCCCTACAGCCGACAGAGTTTCAAATCCAGAAGTTCAACACTGACGAGCCAAAACATTAGAAACCCCCCCCCCCCCCCCCCCCCCAAAACGTGCATGACAATTTTGAGGAAACATTCCTCCATGGATTCTTCCATCCTGCCCAGTGTTTCCTGGTGAAACCGGACCCACCGTGACCCTGACCAGGATATTAAACTGTTTCCGGCCGATCAGAATGCATGGACGGGCGAACTGTTTGATAAACAGACAATAACAGGTGATCAGAAAAGGGATGTGAGAGGGGCGTCACTTCTCTCAGTGGTTTAATTCACATCACACACACACACACACACACACACACACATTAACACGCATGCATAAACACACACAATATACACACACATACAAGCACACACACACACATAAATGCGCATACAAATACAGATAACCCACACACACACATACACACACACACACACACTTGTATTTACGTGTGCACATACATGGAGTTGGGTCGGGTCTGCTACAGTCTCCATGGCAACACTCCCAGAGTGCAAAAAAAAATCATTTAGTCATAAAGCTATTGCGCTCCGGTTCAGTGAACCGAGAGAAAGAGAGAGATATAACAGGAAAGAGAGAGAGAGAGAGAGAGAGAGAGAGAGAGAGAGAGAGAGAGAGTGTGAGAAATGGTGAGTGAGAGCAGGTGAGACAGTGTGAGAGAATAAGAGTGTGTAAGAGTGTGTGAGAAAGAATGAGAGTGTGTGAGAGAGAATGAGAGTGTGTAAGAGTGTGTGACAGGGAATAAGAGAGTGTGAGAGTGAATGAAAGTGTATGAGAGGGTGAGTAAAAGCATGTGAGTGTGTGAGAGAGAGAATGAGAGTGTGTAGGAGTATGTGAGAGAATGAGAGCGTATGAGAAAGAATGTGAGTGTGTAAGAGTGTGTGTGAGAGAATGAGAGTATGTGAGAGAGAATGAGAATGTGTAATAGTGTGTGAGAGAGAATGCGAGTGTGTGAAAGAGAATGAGAGAGTGTGTGAGAGTGCAAGCGAGAGCGGGTGAGTATGTGTGAGAGAGAATGACTGTGTACTAGTGTGTGAGAGAGAATGAGAGTGTGTAAGATTGTGTTAGAGAGAATGAAAGAGTGTGTGAGCGAGAATAAAAGAGTGTGTGAGAGAGAATAAAAGAGTGTGTGAGCGAGAATAAAAGAGTGTGTGAGAGAGAATAAAAGTGTGTGAGAGTGCAAGCGAGAGCGGGTGAGTATGTGTGAGAGAGAATGAGTGTGTACTAGTGTGTGAGAGAGAATGAGAGTGTGTAAGATTGTGTTAGAGAGAATGAAAGAGTGTGAGAGAGAATAAGAGTGTGAGAGAGAATGAGAGTGTATGAGAGGGCGAGGAAGAATGAGTGAGTGAGAAAGTGAGTGAAAGAGAATGAGAGTGCGTAAAATGGTGAGCGAGAGAGAGTGTGTGAGATTGAGTACGAAGGTGAGCAAGAGCAGGTAAAAGTGTGTGAGAGAATGAGAGTGTGTGAGAGACAGGTGAGAATGTGTGAGACTGAGCAAGAGTGTGTGAGAGTGCAAGCAAGAGCGGGTGAGTATGTGTGAGAGAAAATGAGAGTGTATGAGAGTGTGTAAGATTGTGTGAGAATTAGAGTGAATGAGAGTGTGTGAGGTCAATGACTGAATGTTAATATTCAGAACGCTTCATGTGTCCCGGTGCTGGAGATGTTTTCATTTAGGAACCGGTTCCTTTGTTCTATCCCACCACCACCACGCCCCTCTCTCTCTCTCTCTCTCTCTCTCTCTCTCTCTCTCTCTCTCTCTCTCTCACTCTCTCTCTCTCTCTCTCTCTCTCTCTTTCTCTCTGTGATTCAGGTTAACAGCTAATCGATTCATCACACCCTCTCTCCTCATTTCAGCCTGATTTATTTACACATCAGCTTTTAAGAGTCTGTGAACGTGTGTGTGTGTGTATGTGTGTGTGTTTGTGTGTGTGTGTGTGTGTATGTATGTATGTTTATAGCAATGTGTGCAGGTGTGTATCTGTGTGCAAGTATGTGTGTGTGCATATGTATATACAGTATGTGTGTATGTGCATGCATGTGTGTGTTTGTGCATGTACGAGTGTGTATGTACTGTACATCTACAGTATGTGTGTGTATGTGCATATGTGTGTGCATATATACAGTGTATGACAAAAGTAAGTACACCCCTCACATTTCTGCAAATATTTCATTATATCTTTTCATGGGACAACACTATAGAAATAAAACTTGGATATAACTTAGAGTAGTCAGTGTACAGCTTGTATAGCAGTGTAGATTTACTGTCTTCTGAAAATAACTCAACACACAGCCATTAATGTCTAAATAGCTGCAACATAAGTGAGTACACCCCACAGTGAACATGTCCAAATTGTGCCCAAATGTGTCGTTGTCCCTCCCTGGTGTCATGTGTCAAGGTCCCAGGTGTAAATGGGGAGCAGGGCTGTTAAATTTGGTGTTTTGGGTACAATTCTCTCATACTGGCCACTGGATATTCAACATGGCACCTCATGGCAAAGAACTCTCTGAGGATGTGAGAAATAGAATTGTTGCTCTCCACAAAGATGGCCTGGGCTATAAGAAGATTGCTAACACCCTGAAACTGAGCTACAGCATGGTGGCCAAGGTCATACAGCAGTTTTCCAGGACAGGTTCCACTCGGAACAGGCTTCGCCAGGGTCGACCAAAGAAGTCGAGTCCACGTGTTCGGCGTCATATCCAGAGGTTGGCTTTAAAAAATAGACACATGAGTGCTGCCAGCATTGCTGCAGAGGTTGAAGACGTGGGAGGTCAGCCTGTCAGTGCTCAGACCATACGCCGCACACTGCATCAACTCGGTCTGCATGGTCGTCATCCCAGAAGGAAGCTGACGCACAAGAAAGCCCACAAACAGTTTGCTGAAGACAAGCAGTCCAAGAACATGGATTACTGGAATGCCCTGTGGTCTGACGAGACCAAGATAAACTTGTTTGGCTCAGATGGTGTCCAGCATGTGTGGCGGCGCCCTGGTGAGAAGTACCGAGACAACTGTATCTTGCCTACAGTCAAGCATGGTGGTGGTAGCATCATGGTCTTGCGCTGCATGAGTGTTGCTGGCACTGGGGAGCTGCAGTTCATTGAGGGAAACATGAATTCCAACATGTACTGTGACATTCTGAAACAGAGCATGATCCCCTCCCTTCGAAAACTGGGCCTCATGGCAGTTTTCCAACAGGATAACGACCCCAAACACAACCTCCAAGATGACAACTGCCTTGCTGAGGAAGCTGAAGGTAAAGGTGATGGACTAAACCCAATTGAGCACCTGTGGCACATCCTCAAGTGGAAGGTGGAGGAGTTCAAGGTGTCTAACATCCACCAGCTCCGTGATGTCATCATGGAGGAGTGGAAGAGGATTCCAGTAGCAACCTGTGCAGCTCTGGTGAATTCCATGCCCAGGAGGGTTAAGGCAGTGCTGGATAATAATGGTGGTCACACAAAATATTGACACTTTGGGCACAATTTGGACATGTTCACTGTGGGGTGTACTCACTTATGTTGCAGCTATTTAGACATTAATGGCTGTGTGTTGAGTTATTTTCAGAAGACAGTAAATCTACACTGCTATACAAGCTGTACACTGACTACTCTAAGTTATATCCAAGTTTCATGTCTATAGTGTTGTCCCATGAAAAGATATAATGAAATATTTGCAGAAATGTGAGGGGTGTACTCACTTTTGTGATACACTGTATATGTGTGTGTGTATGTGTGTGTATGTGCATGTATGTGTGTGTGCATATATATATGTGTGTGTATGAGCATGTACGAGTGTGTATGTGTGTGTATGTGCATGCATGTGTGTGTGTGTATGTGCATGTGTGTGTATGTGCATGTATGTGTGTGCATATACAGTATATATATATATATATATATATGTGTGTGTGTGTGTGTGTGTGTTTGTGCATGTACGAGTGTGTATGTACATCTATGTGTGTGTATGTGCATGTATGTGTGTGCATATATATATATATATATATATGTGCATGTATGTGTGTGTATGAGCATGTACGAGTGTGTATGTGTGTATATGTGCATGTATGTGTGTGTATGAGCATGTACGAGTGTGTATGTACATCTATGTGTGTGTGTGTGTGTGTGTGTGTGTGTGTATGAGCATGTACGAGTGTGTATGTACATCTATGTGTGTGTGTGTGTGTGTGTGTGTGTATGAGCATGTACGAGTGTGTATGTGCATGTATATGTGTATATATGTGTGTGTGTGTATGTACTCCATCGTTCCACACAGGCGAGCGGCTGCTCATTAGCGGTTGAGCTGCACTATGGTTAATGTTTGATGATCCCTGAGTGATGATGTTAGAAGCCACTGTTCCTCCACACAACATGAGATGTGTACGCTGGAGGCGACTCGTTTATTTATAATCTGAATAAAACATGGGGAAACATAACAGGAGGATCTAGTTTATGAGAGTGATGCAATTTAATGCGTTCTGATGACTGTACCGATAAAAAAATGAGAAAAAAATACCGTTTTATTATTATATTCTTCCCCCTGATTGTACCCAGTGAGCCAGTTTTATGTTGGGAGATGTGCTGGAGGGAAGTGAGTTGAAGAATAGAAATGTGCTGCACCATTTGCACCATCACCGAGCTACGACTGATGAAAGCCTTGTTCTGGATGCTACGTTGCTCCAAATATGGATGAGAAACCTCGTTATTAAAGAAGGAGACAGAAAGATGCATCAGAAAACTGCTGAAAATCTCATGGAGGGAGATGATCACCACTGAGCGAGTGTACATGACGGCCAGAACATTTTATAGCATGTCAAATTGTCAGGACTTGTAGAAGGACTCAAAGGACGAGTAAAAGCAATCAAGGCTTTCCTAGACACCAACATTAAAGCTCAGTCATACAAATGCTGTCATCTTTCCCATACACAGACATACATTAAAGTCTTGTCAAGCTTTCTATACCGTTTGTGTTTGAAACAGGATGCCCAACGATCTCATGGTCAGGTGTCCGAATACATTTACATTTTCAGCATTTAGCAGACGCTTTTATCCAAAGCGACTTACACAATGAGCTGAACACAATGAGCAATTGAGGGTTAAGGGCCTTGCTCAGGGACCCAACAGTGGCAACTTGGTGGTGGCGGGGCTTGAACCGGCAACCTTGTGTTTACTAGTCCAGTACCTTAACCACTAAGCTATCACTGAATACTTTCAGCCATACTGCGTTTTATGCTGTATCATCATATCATGGCAGAGCGCTCGGCTTCAGTCAGAAAGCTAGAAGTCTGTGTCTCGAAATAGCAGCCTCGCCGTTCGGCATAATCTAATTTAGCTCGCTGTTTAGAATAAGGGGCGGATTTTGGAACACAACAGCTGTCCTCTGCTCCGTGTGCAGCCTGAGAGAAGCTTCATTCCTTTAATATTTCTGTTCTCAAACGTTCTCACTGACTCCACGATGTCTGTTCTAGTGAGGAAAAGGAACTGCAGACAGCAGGACATAAGATGCGTCTCTGTTTGTGTCAAAATTTGAGCTTTTCTTTCTATTATTACTAAAACAATTATGTAAATTACACTTAAATAAAAGAAAGAATAATATACAACAAATATAAACCCAACAACCCCCCACAAACCCAATCTGGCGCCCATTGTTCCTACCTAGGAATCGTTTTTATAGTTTTATGCCATTTCTGCGACTGTGGCGACATCTAGTGTTTAATAAAGTTATTACATTTGTGGCGACATCTAGTGTTTACTGTGGGTATTACACCCAGGCGCAATCACGTGGTCTCCTCACTGCTTTACTTCTATCGTTCCTATTACTGTAATTCATTCGTTGTCTGTTTTTTACCACTGCTTTATCCTGGTCAGGACCGCAGTGGGTCTGATTCATTGGACGAAAGGGAGGAAACACCCCGGACGGGTTGCCAGTCCATCACAGGGCAAACACACACACATACACAAATACACACACACTGTGGGGGACAATTTTAGTAGCTCCACTTGACCTGACTGTATGTTTTTGAACTTGTGGGAGGAAACCGGAGCACTCGGAGGAAACCCATCAGACAGAAAGGACCCTGGCCCATCTTGCTGTGATGTGACAGCAGTACCCACTTGTGCCACCTCTGTGCCCCCTGTTCACATGATCTTGAAGAAAAGGATTCATCCAACCAGTCGACCTTCACCCGTTGATCTGATGTCTATGTTGACACCTTTGTGTCCATTGTAGGTGCTTTTGACTGTACACAAGAGTCAGCATGGGCACTTTAAGAAGGGTTTAATGTACTGTGGGTTGGGACTCATTCACCTCTTCACCAGGATTGAAATATTCTTCAATTTGAGACACATTAGCTCTTATGTTGGTCTGTACCAGATCCCATAACCTTCATGTTCTCTGGCATCAGTAAGTCTTGACAACTAAACAATCTGTCAGCAGTTCGCGCAGTCATATTTTGGCTAAATGGGCACAAATTCCCACAGACATACTTCAGAATCGTGTTAGTAGCCTTCTCAGAAGAGTGGCTGTTGTTATAACTGAAAAGATTCCAAATTGGTCAATATACAGTACAGTATTTAACAGCATGTTCAGCTAGCTCATGTTCAGGTGTCCAAATACTTTTGATCCTATGGTGTAGCTCGGTTGTTGACTCGTCACCCTGATTCGCCTTTTTCTCCAGTCTGCTGTGTAGATGACCGAGTCATAAACCTTCAGGTTTTGTTGCTGTTTCGATTCCTCGGCGGTGAAAACTTCAGTAATTCATCTTCATTTGAAATGTAGCATAAAAATAAAGAATCGAATTTACATTTTCAGAGTTTGATCATCTCCTGTTTCTTCGTTTGGATTAATAAATACCTCCAGGTAATGTACAAGGTGTCTGTTTAATCATCCGATTGTGTTTAGCATCGCAGCTAGTGATTTTACAGGCTGTATCCTAATTGGAGTCTAATACATTTTAGAAGCGCACTACGTAGGATATGAAGAAAACGCGATACACACCATTTCTAGTGCACTTACTGATGAGTGTGGCGCTGTTTGGAATTCGGCCATAGTACATCTTGGATTTCTACGTTAACTTGTTAGCGTTCTAAACAGTGAACTGTTAACGATTAAAGATGTATAGCTTTTTGTTAAAAACAATAAAAGCGTAAATAATAGTAAATAAAAGTCTATCATACATGTGGACTTTGTAGTTATTTGTGCATATGGTGGTTAATATGAGTTAATGAAAAAGCAGCATCACATCCATCAGTGAGCAGTGTTTGGGTGATGGACCATTCTCACCACAGCAGTGGACCTGACATGGTAGTATCGTTGTATTAAATGTGGAGCTGTATGATTGTACTGTGAAGGTGTTTGTGGTGGTGGTGCGAGTGAATCATGGCAAAATTGGTGTAGCATGGTGTTTTGATTGTGTGTGTGTGGGGGGGGGGGGTTGTATTTATAAATTAGGTATAGTTGTATTTGAAGTGTAAATCGTGTATCATGGTAGTTCAGTGGTGCTTGTATCAGTGTATTATAGTAGTGTGGTGATTCTGTTATGGTGATACCATGTTACTGTGGTGGCACTAGTATAAATGTATCATGGTAGTGTGGTGGTGCTGGTGTAGGTATATCATGGTAGTGTGTGGTGGCTTTAGTATCAGTGTATAATGGTAGTGTGGTGGTGCTGGTAAGACTGTATCGTGGTAGTGTAGTGGTGTCGGTATGAGTGTATCTTGGTAGTGAGTGTGGTGGCTTTAGTATCAGTGTATTATGGTACTGTGGCAGTGCTGGTTTGAGTGTATTAAGTTAGTGTGATTCTGGTATGATGGTACCATGGTACTGTGGTGGTGCTGGTATGTGTGTACCATAGTAGTGAGTGTGGTGGCTTTAGTATCAGTGTATTATGGTAGTGTGGTGGTGCTTGTATCAGTGTATTATGGTAGTGTGGTGGTGCTGGTATGTGTGTACCATAGTAGTGAGTGTGGTGGCTTTAGTATCAGTGTATTATGGTAGTGTGGTGGTGCTGGTATGAGTGTACCATAGTAGTGAGTGTGGTGGCTTTAGTATCAGTGTATTATGGTAGTGTGGTGGTGCTTGTATCAGTGTATTATGGTAGTGTGGTGGTGCTGGTATGATGGTACCATGGTACTGTGGTGGTGCTGGTATGAGTGTATTATGGTAGCGTGTGTGGTGGCACTAGTGTCAGTGTATCGTGGTAGTGTGGTGGTGTTGTATGAGTGTATTAAGTTATTGTGATGGTGCTGGTATGAGCGTCATGGTGGTGTAGTGGTGTTGGTATGGGTGTATTCTGGTAGTGAGTGTGGTGGTTTTAGTATCAGTGTATTATGTAGCAGTGCTGGTTTGAGTGTATTAAGTTAGTGTGATTCTGGTATGATGGTACCATGGTAGTGTGGTGGTGTTGGTATGAGTGTACCACGGTAGTGTGTGTGTGGCACTAGTATCAATGTATTATGCTAGTGTGATGGTGGTGCTGGTATGGGTCTATCATGGTAGTTTAGTGGAGCTGGTATGTGTGTATTATGGTAGAACGTTGGCATAAGTGTGTCATGGTAGTGTGATGGCGTTGGTATGAGTGTATTAAGAGAGGTGATGCTGGTTTGAGTGTGCCATGCTACTCTGACGGTGCTGATATGAATGTATCATGTTGGTCCCTTGGTGCTGGTGCGAGGGTACCATCCTGACATGACTCTGGTACTCGTTATACTAGAACCATGTACAGTTTTACCTAGTTTTTAAGAACCGTATTTGAACCGCATCTGCTTGATTTTGGTTTTCAGGCTCATGGTGACGCTCATGGACACGTCGCCCAAACCCGGGGCGTCCCAGGTCTCCGACGTGGTGTTCGTCATCGAGGGGACGGCCAACCTCGGCCCGTACTTCGAGTCCCTGCGCAAGAACTACATCCTGCCCGCGATCGAGTGAGTTCTCCTGTGTAAACGTTTGAACAAGTTTATAGAGAGAATGTTGTCGTCTGCTGACCACCTGATCCTCCTGATTATTGCAGGTATTTTAACGGCGGTCCACCCGCTGAGACGGACTTCGGCGGAGACGTGAGTGTGTGCTTGTCCTGCACGTCGGAGGAATTATTCGGGTGAGAACGTTCGGTTTAAAGATGCATAACGTGACGTGTTTGGTTTTTTACAGTATGGTGGTACCCAGTATGGACTGGTGGTGTTTAATACAGTGGACTGCGCTCCGGAGTCGTATGTCCAGTGCTACGCTCCCACCAGCTCTGCGTTCGAGTTCGTGTCCTGGATCGACAGCATCCAGTAGGTCCTTTATGTGACGTTGGTTTACATTAAATTGGCACCTTAAAGCTCAACCGGTGCTCTAAAGGTCGTCCGAATACTTTCGGTCGCGTGACGTGTGTAAACGTTCGACCGGATCTCTGTGTCGTCAGGTTCATGGGAGGAGGGGCGGAGAGCTGCAGCCTGATCGCCGAGGGTCTCTCCGTGGCCCTGCAGCTCTTCGACGACTTCAAGAAGGTCCGCGAGCAGATGTGAGTGCGCCGGGCGCGGACGCGGGACGCGGTATCGTTCGTGGCCGACACGTGCTTGCTCACCTTTTCTCTTGTTTCTCTTGCAGAGGTCAGACTCACAAGGTGTGTGTGCTGCTGTGCAACTCGCCGCCGTACCTGCTGCCCGCCGTGGAGAGCGTCAGCTACACCGGCTGCACCACCGACGGCCTCGTCCAGATCATCCGAGACGTGAGTCAGTCGCTCCAAGAGTATTCGGACGCCCGACCGTGAGTCTGTGTTCTCACAAGACTTTGAAGTACGTCTGTGGGGATTTGTGCCTGCTCAGTCAAAAGATTGATCAGTCGGGGTTCCGATTCATCCCAGGGCTGTTTAATGTGTATAAGGTCAGCTCTCTGTGCAGGGCACTGGAGTTTCTTTAAACTGAGCTGGAACAGGAAAGGACCTTCCCTAAACTGTTGGAAGCATATAATTTCCTTTATATAATTGATTTCTGGGTGTCCCAATACTTTGTCCTGGTGTCCATGTGTGATTGTCTAATAAACTGGCACCCTGTTCAGTGTCCAGTGTTCTTGGTAGGGTGCTGGACCCTCCATGACCCTCATAAGAATGAAGGGGTGATTAAATTCGGTACAAGCAGGGGGCGCAACAGTTCACTTTATCCCACCCCTCACACGCTTTAGATTGAGACGTAGTCGGGCGTGTCCGAGGGAGGGAAGTTCGGTTTGGGTTTCTCCTCAAATTTGCCGCAACAGCGCTTGCATAGCGTGACATTTTGTACGAATACGAATCGGTTGATACAAATCCACCGCTGGCTGGTGTAAAGAAGCAGCTGCTGGAGTGGAAGGGTGCTAGTCTGCGTCTCTCCTCAGCCAGCGGACTTGTGAGCTCTGGCATTACACCGTCTGAAACCTCCTTGTTTCTACACTCACTGTCCATTTTATCAGCTCCACTTACCATATAGAAGCACTTTGTAGTTCTACAATAACTGACTGTAGTCCATCTGTTTCTCTACATGCTTTGTTTCCCCCTTTCATGCTGTTCTTCAATGGTCAGGACCCCCACAGAGCAGGTATTATTTAGGTGGTGGATGATTCTCAGCACTGCAGTGACACTGACATGGTGGTGGTGTGTTAGTGTGTGTGGTGCTGGTATGAGCGGATCAGACACAGCAGCGCTGCTGGAGTTTTTAAACACCTCACTGTCACTGCTGGACTGAGAATAGTCCACCGACCAAAAACATCCAGCCAGCAGCGCCCCGTGGGCAGCGTCCTGTGACCACCGATGAAGGTCTAGAAGATGACCGACTCAAACAGCAGCAATAGATGAGCGATCGTCTCTGACTTTACATCTACAAGGTGGACCGACTAGGTAGGAGTGTCTAACAGAGTGGACAGTGAGTGGACACGGTATTTAAAAACTCCAGCACAACACACACTAACACACCACCACCATGGCAGTGTCACTGCAGTGCTGTGAATGATCCACCACCTAAATAATACCTGCTCTGTGGTGGTCCTGTGGGGGTCCTGACCATTGAAGAACAGGGTGAAAGGGGGCTAACAAAGCATGTAGAGAAACAGATGGACTACAGTCAGTAATTGTAGAACTACAAAGTGCTTCTCTATGGTAAGTGGAGCTGATAAAATGGACAGTGAGTGTAGAAACAAAGAGGTGGTTTTAATGTTATGGCTGATCCGTGTATCACCCCCTGCTTTCTTTTACAGAGAGGAATCCATTTCTCGGTGGTCGCCCCGCGTAAGCTGCCGGCGCTGCGAGCCCTGTTCGAGCGAGCCTCTCCGGTGGGGGCGCCGGAGTCCTCGCACCCGGACTACAGTCAGGACCCGTTCCACATGGTGCTCATCCGTGGCATCTCGCTCCCAGGTACCGCACCGCACCGCACAGTGCCACCTAGTGTTCGGAATATCTGTATGTGTGACCGCGCTCTGTTTCCGTCCTCAGTGGCGCTCGGCGGCGGTTCTGGACCCGTCCCGCTGAAACCGGTCTTACCTCCGCAGCCCCTCGCCGTCCAGCCGGCTCCGATCGGCTCCGCCCCCCAGCCTGCTCCTCCGATCAGCGCCGCTCTGTCATATCAGGTAACTGTGGGACCGCGAGCGTGACGCGCTATACGGCCAAAAGTATTCGGACAGAGCTTGTCGGACAACTCGTTTCAAAATAGCAAGACTTTGAAGTATGTCTGTGGGAATTTGTGCCCGTTCATTCGAAAGATGAGTTAAAAACAGAGTGGTGTCCCAAAAATGTTGTCCATATAATAATTTAGTCCATTTGTACAGAATCATATGCAGCGTCTCTCTCTGTGTCTTTCTCCTCCAGCCGATTCCTCAGCCCCCTCTAATGGCGGCGGCGGCGGCAGCAGCCAAGGTCGTGGAGGCGGCGAGCATCCAGAAGACTCGCTGTGAGTTTACCTTCATCTTTCTTCCTTCCACCCCACCCCCTCCCCAGTGTGTCCCTCAGCATACAATCTAAGCAGTGTCTGATCATCCGCTGTGTACCTCCGTACTGAATTATTCATCCAGCCGAGGTCTTTAGTGCCGCCGGTGCCCCGCGGGCGCGCGCTCCGTAAACAGAGCGTGTTTGCAGGGAGCCGAGAGCCGGATTAGGAGGAGCGAGAAGCTGCAGGAGCCAAAACGGTACAGTCGGCGATGGACGGCGGCGCTTACCCACGTCTTGTCCATGATTTTTAACGCGACCCAGGCAACAAAAACGACACATCAAAACGAATCCCGAACGAAACACAATTATTTAATAAAAATAGTGGCAATCTGGTCCTACTGTGGTTGACAAGATGTAACGTAAAGCCTCCACTAGGGGGCATTCGTGCACAAGTTCATTACAAATTAGTTTATTTAATTATTGGAATTATTATTTTTCTCGAAACACTGATTTACCGGACAGTTGCTGTGCGCTGGGCTTTGTGCACAGGGACACAGTCCTGCTGGAACAGGAAGGGGCCTTCCCCAAACTGTTACCACATGTGCCTGTAGGACCTTGGCTGTAAACACCCGAACTCAGGAATTAGGAAGGTTGTCCATATTTAAATTGAATTGCTCCCTCTGTCCATTATAGCTTCAATATATAAACTTCTCTGTGAAGCCTTTCTGCAAGACTTCGGAGTGTGTCTGTAGGAACTTGTGCCCATTCGGTCAATAGACTTTAGAAGAGGATGTTTGTCCACAAGTCTGTCCACTAGTCTGTCCTGAAGTCTATATTGAATTGCTCCCTCTTTCCTTTATAGCTTCAATATCATCCAGTCTTCTGTGAAGCCTTTCTGCAGGACTTCGGAGTGTGTCTGTGGGAACTTGTGCCCATTCGGTCAATAGACTTTAGAAGAGAATGCCTGTCCTCTAGTCTGTCCACTAGTCTGCCCACAAGTCTGTCCTAAAGTCTATATTGAATTGCTTCCTCTTTTATTTATAGCTTCAATGTGGTCCGCTCTTCTGGAAAGTCTTTCTGCAGGACTTTGGAGTGTGTCTGTGGGAACTTGTGCCTGTTTGGTCAATAGACTTTAGAAGAGGATGCCTGTCCACAAGTCTGTCCACTTGTCTGTCCTGAAGTCTATATTAAATTGCTCCCTTTTATTTATAGCTTCAATATCATAAACTCCTCTGTGAAGCCTTTCTGCTGGACTTCGGAGTTTGTCTGTAGGAACTTGTGCCCATTCGGTCAATAGACTTTAGAAGAGGATGTTTGTCCACAAGTCTGTCCACTAGTCTGTCCTGAAGTCTATATTGAATTGCTCCCTCTTTCCTTTATAGCTTCAATATTATCCAGTCTTCTGTGAAGCCTTTCTGCAAGACTTCGGAGTGTGTCTGTGGGAACTTGTGCCCATTTGACCAATAGACTCAGTGCTGGATGAGAAGGCCTGGCTCAAAATCCAGGTTTAATTCATCCCAAAAGTGGGTTGAGACCATGGCTCTGTGTAGGCTACTAGTCAAACCGTGTGTTTATAGAGTTTGCTTTGTGCTGAGGGGTGTAATCATACTGAAGGGGACTTCCCCAAACTGTTAGCCTTGGTGTCCACATACTTTTAAACACATTTTGTATCTAATCCTGATCCACTGACGTTTATTCCTTATATATTTGTGTCTCCCTTCAGTCCCAGGTATGGTCAATCCACCCTTCAGTACCCAGCCTCAGCTGCCCACTGTGGGCGGAGTCAAACTGGCGCCGGCTAGCCAGCCCAGCCTGTCCACGGTCACCACGGTGTCCACGCCCATGTTACCGCAGCAACAGCCTCAACCTCCCGTACAGCAGCAGCAACAGCAGCAACAGCAGCAGCAGCAGCAGCAGCAGCCGCAGCCACAGGTCCTGCCTCCCGGGCAGCCGGCACCCAATCAGCAGCCTCCTCAGGCTCTTCAGCAGCCCAACCCAGCCAATCCGCAGGTGCCGCCGTCTTCTCAGCCCGGCATGGTAAGGACACGAGTGCACACTGGGCAGTGACGTCCAGTTTAATCATTTCTGCAGCTCTTCTTTTCCTGTGACTGAATTATTGGGATCTGATCTTGTTTTTTTTCAGCCCGGCGTCTCTGCTCAGCAGCCTGGAACCAATTCCATCGCTGGTCAGCCTGGGGTGCCCAACAAGGTGGTGGCCTGGAGCGGAGTCCTGGAATGGCAAGAGGTGTGTGTGTGTGTGTGTGTGTGTGTGTGTGTGTGTGTGTGTGTGTGTGTGTGCTACAAGTTTTTCCTGGCAGTTCCTGCCCTCAGGTGTGAGCTACCGGCCTTCCTGGCATCTACACTGTCAAGATTGGCGGGTGGTAGCTCACCATTTAGGGTACTGGACTAGTAATCAGAAGGTTGTCAGTTCAAGCCCAACCACCACCAGGTTTGCCACTTTTGGGCCCCTGAATTCTCAATTGCTCAGCCTGTATTCAGTCATCATTGTAAGTCTGTTCCAACCGCTTCTTGTCACCTGCCAGAGCGCAGTGTTGCATTGTCCCGCCTCCTGAAGACACACAGTTGTTTG
The DNA here is from genome assembly GCF_030014385.1 of Trichomycterus rosablanca. Classification (NCBI taxonomy): domain Eukaryota; kingdom Metazoa; phylum Chordata; class Actinopteri; order Siluriformes; family Trichomycteridae; genus Trichomycterus; species Trichomycterus rosablanca. The sequence continues at coordinate 1,527,690 of NC_086009.1, read as the reverse complement.
TTTTGTTGTTTGTTTGGTTGTTTTGTTGGTTGCTTGCTTGTTTTGTTGTTTGGTTATTTGTTTTGTTGGGTGTTTTGTTGTTTGTTTGGTGGTTGCTTGTTTGGGTATTTTGTTGGTTGGTTGTTTGGTAGGTTGTTTTGTTGATTTGTTGCTTGTTTTGTTGTTTTGTTGGTTGTTTGTTTGTTTGGTTGCTTGTTTGGTTGGATGCTTTGTTTGTTTTGTTGTTTTGTTGTTTGTTTAGTTGGTTGTTTTGTTGTTTGGTTGGTTGGTTGGTTGATTGGTTGATTGGTTGTTTGTTTTGTTGTTTGGTTGTTTGTTTAGTTGGTTGAGTGGTTGCTTGTTTGTTTGTTTGTTTGGTTGTTTGTTTAGTTGGTTGTTTTGTTGTTTGGTTGGTTGGTTGAGTGGTTGCTTGTTTGTATGTTTTGTTGTTTGGTTGTTTGTTTAGTTGGTTGTTTGGTTGGTTGGTTGTTTGATTGGTTGGTTGTTTTGTTGGTTGGTTGAGTGGTTGCTTGTTTGTTTGTTTTGTTGTTTGTTTGTTTAGTTGGTTAAGTGGTTGCTTGTTTGTTTGTTTGTTTTGTTGTTTGTTTAGTTGGTTGTTTTGTTGTTTGGTTGGTTGGTTGTTTGATTGGTTGTTTGTCTAGTTGTTTGTTTGTTTTGTTGTTTGGTTGGCAGCCCAGCGGTGATGGCGCTTTTCGTCTGATGTTTTTAGTGATTAAGTTACCAACCGTGTGCTAACAGGACCTCATCAGGACCTCATCAGGATCAGCATTTCTCGATCCTGGTCCCTGGAAGACGTCTGCGCTGAAACGTAGATTGCTTGTAGATGACTCGATGCTCCCAAAACACCTGATTCAGCTTTTTAACTTCTCCTGGCTCGTTCCTCTCAGAGATCGGGACTCAAAGATGAACTGGCGTCCTGTTCAGAATAAAGTTTAAAAATAAGTAGCCTAGTAGTAGCCTAGTGGTTAAGGTACTGGACTAGTACCCAGAAGGTCGCTGGTTCAAGCCCCACCACTGCCAGGTTGCTGCTGTTGGGCCCTTGAGCAAGGCCCTTAACCCTCAATTGCTCACACTGTATACTGTAAGTCGCTTTGGATAAAAGCGTCTGCTAAATGCTGAAAATGTAAATGTAAAATGTAAATAATAAAAGCATAAAAATGAATTGAAATGGAAAAAATTAACAGATAAATAAACAGTCAGGTTTAACATCTGAAGCTCCTCCGCGCTGTGTTTCCTTTTCACATGAAAAATGTCGGATTGAATCCCTCCCAGCGAGTCAGTCACTTTTTCACTCTTGGCCCATTAGCTCGCTCCTGATTGGACATTGATCTGCCATTAATTTGTTATTGACGAGGAGACGAGCGGAGGCTTTTGTCCAGCGGCTTGTGTTGTATTGATGTGGGATGTTGTGTCCATCTCACCCCGGGGTCTGCTATCAATCTGTGTCAGCAGGTCTTGTTCGCCGTGTGTGTGTGTGTGTGTGTGTGTGTGTGTGTGTGTACGTGTGTACGTGTGTGTGTACGAGCGCATTTGTGTGTGTAATATGAGTCTCTCTAACATCATCCCTCGTCTCTCTATCAATCCTAACAGAAGCCCAAAGCCTCCTCCATGGACTCCAACACCAAACTGACCCGCTCGCTGCCCTGCCAAGTACAAGTCAATCAGGGAGAGAACCTGTGAGTACCGAACTAACTACAACTCCCAGCATGCCATGCGCCCTAACACTTAACATGCTGACTAAGCACTTTTTTGAAAGGCTTGGACAAAGTACATACTGCATACTACACTCAGTATATACTGTATACTGCATACTACACTCAGTACATACTGTATACTGCATACTATACTCAGTACATACTGCATACTACACTCAGTACATACTTATACTGCATACTACACTCAGTACATACTGCATACTACACTCAGTATATACTGTATACTACACTCAGTACATACTGTATACTGCACTCAGTACATACTGTATACAGCATACTACACTCAATACATACTGCATACTACACTCAGTACATACTGTATACTGCATACTACACTCAGTACATACTGCATACTACTCAGTACATACTGCATACTGCATACTACACTCAGTACATACTGCATACTACACTTAGTATATACTGTATACTGCATACTACATTCAGTATATACTGCATACTACACTCAGTACATACTGTATACTACACTCAGTACATACTGTATACTGCATACTACACTCAGTACATACTGCATACTACACTCAGTATATACTGCATACTACACTCAGTATATACTGTATACTGCATACTACACTCAGTATATACTGTATACTACACTCAGTACATACTGTATACTGCATACTACACTCAGTATATACTGTATACTACACTCAGTATATACTGCATACTACACTCAGTATATACTGTATACTACACTCAGTATATACTGTATACTACACTCAGTACATACTGTATACTACACTCAGTATATACTATATACTGTATACTGCATACTACACTCAGTACATACTGCATACTGATTTCTCCATCAGTACATGAGTAGTATATACTAGGCTATTTCAAACACAGCCACAAGCAAACATTTCTTATTAAAGAGCTTTAAAGCCCCACAGAGCAATTCCAGGATCATTTAAACTAGACAAACTCAAGTCTGATCTTCTACACAGAGCCAAATCGAACCTTTCAGGGTTCTGTGATGCTGAGTGAATCATCCGTTCCTCCCCCGTATCCGTGCGTCCACGCCATGTTTAAAAAACGCTCTCATTAGTAGCACTTGAAAAGGTCAGCGGAGAACTGGGGCAAAAGTTCAGTCAGATGAAGCATCGAGCACGGCGGCATAGGAGAAAACGTCTCCTCCTCCTCCTCCTGCCTGCCGGCTCCATCCATCCTCGGCTCCCTTCTGCTCACAGGACTCTCATCCCTCCTCTGCACGGGCTCGAATGATCTCAATCTGGCCTCCCGAAAGTTTGTATGCAGAGACAAATGAAAGCAATATGTATGTACACATAATGTACTCAGTGTAAGCAATATTTGGGACTGGCCCGTTTTCTTGCTCAGTACAGTCAGGTCCATAAATATTCGGACCCTGACAGCGTTGTGATTGCTTCAGGTCTTCTCCTGTATGGTGGGTTTTTATTGCGAGGGTAAGCACGGCGCAGATTACAGCGTGATGGACAGATTACAACGGCGTCTGCAAACCCAGCCGAGCAGATGCCAAGCTAACAAACGACTCCAGGCAGGTCCCGTCAGCGCAGAGAGAATGATCGCTCACCTTGAAGCCCGCCGGGGCCGAACGGCGTACAGGAGCCGTACGGGTTGGCACGTATGTTCCTGATGCGAGGCGAAGCCGTTCCTTACTGCACGCCGGGTACAAGCTCAGTACAAGGGACAGTGTGGAACCCTACGTGTTCCAGGAGCAAGCGTGTCTCCGAACGTCCCGAAAACTGATCGCCAGGGAGGAACCTGGTCGCACACGGCAAAAAGTTTAAAGACGTCCAAACATTTATGGACCTGAGCGTGTATTAAACTGTATTTTATTCCCTGGAGTGTGTTTGTACGGTTACGTTTCAGGCGGTTCATGCGGACGTGCTGAATGTTCTCTCTTTGTGCAGGAACACTGAGCAGTGGCCTCAGAAGCTGATCATGCAGCTCATCCCTCAGCAGCTGTTGGTGAGTGGGCGTTCACATCCTCTATTTCACACGAAGAAGAAAAGAGCCGCGCGCGTGGAGGCATCTGCACGCCGCCGGCTTGTTAGCGCCCATTGTTTCGCTTTATGTAATCGGCTCTGTATCCGCCGGGCTTCCTGAAATGTGGGTCACTAAAGGTCGCTCGCGAGAAGCGCTTTCTGATACGTCCTGGCGACGAGCAGTTGAGTATTAGGCATCTTGTTCAGGGGCCAAACAGTGCCGTCTTGGTGGTCCTCGTCGCTGCTGTAAGTGCGACCCCTGCTGACCGGTCGAGGCACCTGCACTACCTCAGGTTAAAAGAAGCGTAAAGAAGAGAAGGTGTGTGACCGCCCCAGCCCCCTCAGTCAGAGGTGGGGTGGCAGAAGCGTCCAAAAAGGCTAGATTTAGGGTGCAAAAACAACAGGACGCTGGTCGAGGTCATCATGCAGGGTCGAGAATACTGTATACTGCACTTAGTACATACTGTAGACTGCACTTAGTACATACTGTATACTGCACTCAGTACATACTGTAGACTGCACTTAGTACATACTGTATACTGCACTCAGTATATACTGTACTCAGTACATACTGTAGACTGCACTCAGTATATACTGTATACTGCACTCAGTATATACTGTATACTGCATACTACCCTCAGTATATACTGCATACTACACTCAGTATATACTGTACACTGCACTCAGTATATACTGTATACTGCACTCAGTACATACTGTAGACTGCACTCAGTATATACTGTATACTGCACTCAGTACATACTGTAGACTGCACTCAGTATATACTGTATACTGCATACTACACTCAGTATATACTGTATACTGCACTCAGTATATACTGTATACTGCATACTACACTCAGTATATACTGTATACTGCACTCAGTATATACTGTATACTGCACTCAGTACATACTGTAGACTGCACTCAGTATATACTGTATACTGCATACTACACTCAGTATATACTGTATACTGCACTCAGTATATACTGCATACTAGACTCAGTATATACTGTATACTGCACTCAGTATATACTGTATACTGCATACTACCCTCAGTATATACTGCATACTACACTCAGTATATACTGTATACTGCACTCAGTACATACTGTAGACTGCACTCAGTATATACTGTATACTGCATACTACACTCAGTATATACTGTATACTGCACTCAGTATATACTGCATACTAGACTCAGTATATACTGTATACTGCACTCAGTATATACTGTATACTGCATACTACCCTCAGTATATACTGCATACTACACTCAGTATATACTGTATACTGCATACTACCCTCAGTATATACTGCATACTACACTCAGTATATTCTGCATACTACACTCAGTATATACTGTATACTGCATACTACACTCAGTATATACTGTATACTGCATACTGCACTCAGTACATACTGTATACTGCATACTACACTCAGTATATACTGTATACTGCATACTACACTCAGTATATACTGCATACTGCACTCAGTACATACTGTATACTGCATACTACACTCAGTATATACTGCATACTGCACTCAGTACATACTGTATACTGCATACTACACTCAGTATATACTGTATACTGCATACTACACTCAGTGTATACTGCATAATACACTCAGTATATACTGCATACTACACTCAATATATACTGTATACTGCATACTACACTCAGTATATACTGTATACCGCACTCAGTATTTATTGTATACTGCATACTACACTCAGTATATACTGTATACTGCATACTACACTCAGTATTTACTGTATACTGCATACTACACTCAGTATATACTGCATACTACACTCAATATATACTGTATACTGCATACTACACTCAGTATATACTGTATACCGCACTCAGTATTTATTGTATACTGCATACTACACTCAGTATATACTGTATACTGCATACTACACTCAGTATATACTGTATACTGCATACTACACTCAGTATATACTGCATACTACACTCAGTATTTACTGTATACTGCATACTACACTCAGTAGACCCCGCCCCCTCAGGTTAAAAGAAGCATAGAGAATGTGTGTGACAGCCTCAGCCCCCTCGATCAGAGGTGGGGTGTCAGGAGTGTCCAAAAAGGCTAGATTAGGGTGCAAACAGGGGAAAAAATGACAGGACACTGGTCAAGGTCATCAATTAGGGTCGAGAAAACAATCAGTGCCCTACATGGCACATTTAGATCAAGGGTTTTTTCGTTTGTATGAAGAAAATTTGAAATGTTTGGAATCCGAATTGTGACGTTCCTTTAACGATCCGTTTCTCCTCTCGGAAGCTTTGATTTGCAGCCGGCGTTCCCTTTATAATCCGATGAAACTGCTGCTTTTATGATCTGGAAATAAGCGGAGTATAAAAACGTCCCGTGCGGCGTTAACACATCGCTAGTTAATAATAAATGGGAAACCATCGTTTCCAAGTTTCTCCGTTTAGAAAACGCGGCGTCCAGAAAATTACGCTCTCGGTTCTGAACCCTTTGGGGTGCAGTCGCTATACTGAGCTCTGTTTAGAATGGTTCAGCACCCTGAATATAATAATGTGTAATAAATATTTTATTGTTTGTGTGTGTGTGTGTGTGTGTGCGTTTAGACAACGCTGGGTCCTCTCTTCAGGAACTCTCGGATGGTTCAGTTTCTCTTCACCAATAAGGACGTGGAGTCTCTGAAGGGGCTGTACCGCATCATGGCCAACGGTTTTGTGAGTACACACACACACACACACACACACACACAGGGTCAGGTGGTAGCTTTACCATTAGCATGTGTTTAAATTTATCCATATAATTAATTTATTTTTATGTTCATGTATTTATCACTGCTTTATCCTGGTCAGGGTTGCAGGGGGTCCGGTTTCCGTGGAATCACTATACATTGATTGGTCAGAAATTCCATTACGGTTGATCCGCCCAACCTGAGGAGCCTTCAGCGCCTTCAGTGTGTTTATTTCACAACACCAGTATCACTCCGGTCCACCAGTTGCTCAGGAATCATAACAGCTCTGTTAGACTCATCTTTTCCAGTATGAGAAGTTCAGCTGATAAGGTTTGTTAACATTAGCAGAAAAAATGCTGTAGTTTGGACAAAAAACGGTGTGTCCAGACTTCTGCGGACGACTGTAAATACAATTTTTATCCTTTATATCGAGGTCTCTCATTAATCATGATTTTTTTAAAGAGCAGGAAAAACGAATCGATTTGTCCTCGGTTATCAGCATCACATCGTCTCATCCATCTCTCTCCACTAGAGGGCGCAGCTCACACAGTGAGGTGTGCGAGTGTGTGTGAGAGTGTGTGTGAGAGTGTGTGTGAGAGTGTGTGTGATGGTGCTAGTGTTGTAAGTTCTTCACCTCGTGGTGCTGCTGGGAGTTTTGTGGATGAACCAAACAGCGTTTTGGAAAAATTATTATTATTATTATTAGATTATTAAGGGCAGCTCAGTGTGTGTGAGCTTCCTTTAAATTCACCAGAAACAACCTGAAACATCAATCAGAATCATTAATCAATACCCCCCCCCCCCATACCTCTACCTCTCACTTCATCTCTGCATCCTTATCTCACTCTCTCTATCTGTCTTCCTATCTATATCACTCTATATCACTTTATCTCACTCTCTCACTCTTGCTCCATCTGTCTCTCTATCTTGCTTTTTCTCTTTTCCTCTCTCTATATCATTCTATCACCCTTAATCTATCTCGCTTTATCTCTATCTCCTGCTTTCGCTCTATTTCTCTATCTCACTCTATCTCCATCTCATTCTGTCTCTATGTTGCTTTTTCCTAATATTGCTTAATTCCTGTCTTGCTCTCTATCTCCCGCTCTATAACTCGCTCTATCTCTCTCACTCTGTTTCGCTCTACTTTTTTCTCTTTTTCTCGCTTTATCTCTATCTCTCGCTCTTGCTCTATCTGTCTCGCTCCCTATTTATATCTTGCTCTATCGTCTCTGTCTATCTCGCTTGTTCTCATTCTGTCTCACTCTCTGTGTTACTCTTTTGTCTCTTCCTCTTTTTCCTCATTCTGTCTCTCTATATCTCTCCCTATCTATATCTCATTCTATCACCCTTAATCTATCTCACTCTATCTCGCTTTATCTCTATCTCTTGCTTTCGCTCTATTTCTCTATATCATTCTCTCTCTTGCTCCGTCTTTCTACCTCGCTCTGTCTCCATCTCATTCTGTCTCTCTCGCTTTATTTAATGCCGTCTTCATGTTGCTGTTTTCTAATATTGCTTTATCTCTATCTGGCGCTCTATAACTTGCTCTTTCTCTGTCTTTCTCTTTTTCTCGCTCTGTCTCTCTCAATATATCTCTATCTGTCTTCCTATCTATATCTCACTATCGATTTCTCTCTGTTTCGCTCTATCTCTCTCAATCTGGTTCACTCTACAGTATATCACTTTATCTGTCTCTCGCTCTTACTCTATCTTAATCTCTATCTCATTTTAACTTTCTCTATCTCACTTTATCTCTATCTTGCCTTATCTGTGTATCACTCATGCTCTATTGCTCTATCTCACCCTCGTCCTATCTTTCCATCTTACTCTCTATTTATTTTATTCGGTCTCTCTCGCTGTATATCTCTACCTCATGCTATCTTTACGATGCTTTGTCTTGATTTATTTCTATATCACCAAATTGCCTCTATTATCTCTATCTCACGCTCTTTGTCTTGCTCCCGGTCTCTCGCTCTTTCTCTGTCGTTCTATCTTTTTTGCATTTCTGTCTTTCTCTTTGTCTGTCTGTGTGTCTGTCTCTGTTTTTTCTTAATACAATCTGTGTGTGTCTATGTGTGTTTGTTTGTTTGCAGGCCGGCTGCGTGCATTTTCCCCACAGCGCTCCGTGCGAGGTGCGAGTCCTGATGCTGCTCTACTCGTCCAAGAAGAGGATCTTCATGGGTTTGATCCCCAACGACCAGAGCGGCTTCGTCAACGGCATCCGCCAAGTCATCACCAACCACAAACAAGTGCAGCAGCACCGTTCAGTACGACACACACACACACACACACACACACGGTTCAGAGACAGTAGTCGTGTACATGGTCAGAAGTATACGGACGCTTAAACATCACTGTAACGTGTGCTTGTTAAATATGACGATAAAAAAAAAGCACGTTTTTTGTTAGTTTTTGGAACAGGACTGCAGGGCTTTGCTTCCACAAACAGAAAACCTAGAACAATAACAATAATAACAATAATCGTTTTTAATTATTTATTTATTTTTATTTTAGATGAACACTGGCGGTCAGATGCAGTCCGGTCAGGTCCCACCCACACAGAACTTCCTCAACCGGCCGCCCGGCCAAATCCCCGTCACCCACGGCAACGTGCAGCAGCAGGTAACCGAATCTTCGCCTCGTGCCCCGCCGCCCTTTTCCCTTCCCGATGGCAAGCCGGTTACCGGTTCAAGCCCCACCACTGCTAGGTTGCTGCTGTTGGGCCCTTGAGCAAGGCCCTTAACCCTCAATTGCTCAGATTGTATACTGTATCTGTTCTGTAAGTCGCTTTGGATAAAAGCATCTGCTAAATGCCAAAAAAGTAAAAAAAAAAAGTTTCGGTCCTCCTTCACTGAAGCTGCATGGCGTTCTAACCCTGATCTTCCTCTTCTTCTTCCTCTCTCTCCTTTCGGCTCCGTTTCCTTTTCTGTCCGCCCCCGTCCTGCTCCTCGACCACGCCCCAGTCTGTGGTGGTGGGCATGACTCCCGTTAGTCAGGTCGCCATGATGGACGAGCAGCAGAGACAGAACAACATGGTGAGCTACGCAACATATCAGACTTCCACTATACACACGCTATAGCAGAGGTCACTAACAGGCGGACCGCGGTCCGGGTCCGCGCCCAGAAGCTGTCCCATCCATACAGACCCGGACCTACAGCCAGAACAGACAGTTTTGATTTAAAATCTGACGGAGCGCTTCTATTTTAACCGGCGCAGCTTTTGTAGTCTTTACGGTAGCGGTTTAGTGGATTAGGGAAATACACGTGACGCCACTCAGCCAATCAGGTCTGTGCATTCCAGCCGGTAAACACTGCGACTCCACAGTGCAGACAGATGAGAGTCAGAGGCGAGTTACACATGAAGAGACGGTAGACAGAAAAAGAAAGATAGCGAACGTAGAGAAAACGAAGGGAGAGATACAGACGACTGTGCCGGAGAAAGCTGAGAAAAAGACGAGTGAGACAGAAATGAAGAGAAAAATAAGGAACAAATGGCGCTCTCCAAAAAAGAAACGTGTACAGCGAAAATACAGCATTTAATCCGGAATGGACAGACTCATTTCTGTTCTTACTTCCCACTGGAGCAGAATTTATTTTTATTTTCTCTTATTTTGATAAGAGAAAGGTTTGATTAAGGTGGGGAGGTCCGGGTCCTCTCTGCTTGGAGTTTACATGTTCTCCCCGTGTCCACGTGGGTTTACTCCGGGTGCTCCGGTTTTCTCCCACAGTCCAAAGACATGCAAGTGAGGTGAATTGGAGATACTAAATTGTCCATGACTATATATATATAGTTAAACATTCCGGACCTTTGCTTCAAGAAATTTTCTCTAACTGGACCTCTTTAAATTTTAGTTGAATACCCCTGCGCTATAGGGTCAAAAGTATTTGGACACCGGTGTAGGGAAGGCCCTGACCGATAAGCTCTGGAATGAACTGGAACCAGTGCCCAGCCATTTAAATTCTGTGATATTTTGACTGAATAGGGCACAAATCCCCACAGACATACTTCTTATATGAAGTCTTTCTGGCTGAAAAGATCTAACAGAGGTCACTCTGTTAGCCTAGTGGTTAAGGACTAGTAACCAAAAGGTCACTGGTTCAAGCCCCACTGCCAGGTTGCCACTGTTGGGCCCTTGAGCAAGGCCCTTAACCCTCAATCGCTTAGACAGTATACTGTCACAGTACTGTAGGAGCATCTGCTAAATGCCAAATGCTCAGGTGTCCGAATACTTTTGGCCGTATAGTGTATACATTCATGAAATACCTGTATAACAGGGCTGTATTTTTTGCTTCTCTAACCATCTTCCTCACTGCGCATGTGGGCAAAATAAACACGCACGCTCTTCCTGGCAGGTTCATAACCGTGTCCCAATTATTCTGAAGCCGAGTGTGTAAACTGCAGACGCTGGATTCCACAGGGCCAAAATTATGTGGACGCCTGCCTGAGTTTTCCTCCCCCAAGTTCATAAAGACGTGGTTTGTTGAGTTTGGTGGAAAAGAACCGTCGTTAGGAACTGTAGTCACCACCGAAACCCTTTGGGATGAATTGGAATGTTGACTGTAAGCCAGGTCGTCTAACCCATCAGTGCCTGACCTCAAAGAAGCTCATTAGACTAAAGACACACTCCTAAACCTTGTGGAAAGCCTTGGCAGAAAGGTGAAGCCACCTCTACGTGAATGCCCGTGGTTTAGACGTCCAACAGACGTCCACATACTTTTGGTCGTATAATATGCCATACAAAATCAGGTACAGTTTTGGCTCTTTTTATATTGTATGAGTTCAAATCTCAACGGTACCACAAAGCAAGCAATAGCAAGAATTTCAGACCTTTCACCCCCTACAGTGCATAATATTATCAAAGGATTCATCTGGAGGAAAATGTACATTCGTTTGTTCTCTTTTTTTCTCTTTCTCAGCTGACGATGAGGGGGGCGGCGACGGCCAATCAGCAGCCGCCGGTCGTCGGGGCTCCACCGAATCAGGTGGCGCAGGGCCAGGGTCAGGCCTCGGGCGCCATGCTGCGCCTGCCCAACCCGGGAGCCAATCCGCAGCTTCGCAGCCTCCTCCTGAGCCAGCAGCAGCCGGTAAGTGTGTTTGATGGCTGTGTGTGTGTGTGTGTGTGTGTGTGTGTGTGTGTGTGTGTGTGTGTGTGTTTTATAGTGAGAAACGTTCCTGTGAACTCACAGTTTCGTCAAGGTGCCAAGCTTTGATATGCCAACCTCGAACAGCTTTTTTTCCCTCATGTTCGGTTGATGAACAGTGAGGGGGAATCAGCAGGTCATGGGTTCAGATCCCCGGTTCCTAGGTTCTCTCTCAGCGCTCTTTACATTTTACATTTTCTGTATTTAGCGGACGCTTTTATCCAAAGTGACTTACAGCACTGTGACAGTATACTGTCTGAGCGATTGAGGGTTAAGGGCCTTGCTCAAGGGCCCAACAGTGACAACCTGGCATTGGTGGGGCTTGAACCAGCGACCTTCTGATTACTAGTCCAGTATCTTAATCGCCAGGCTCCAACTGACCTAAAATTAAATTCTACACATTAAGCACCTCACAGTTGTGACTGGATACAGTGCAAGCAAGGGTTAAGGGCCTTGCTCAGGGGCCCAACTTGGCTGTATTGGGGCTTGAACAGACAACATTCAGATTATTAGGCCGGTACCTTAACTGTTGCTGCAAATTTGGAAGCATAATAGGAGTAATGGTTGTGGCTGAAACGCATGAATTCAATAATTAGACTGGGTGTCCCAATACTTTTGACCATGTAGTTCACTCCAGTGTTTTGTACATTTCGTGGTATTTTCGGGGGTTGATGGGGGGTCTGTGTTGTGATCGTTGCCCCTCCAGCGTGTCTCGCAGGCCGACGGTTCATCAGAACTTCTTTCTGTGTGTCTGTGTCTCTCAGCAGAACTCGGTGTCTCACATGCCGGGCATGCTCCCTCTTCAGGGCCTGAACCAGCAGATGGTGCATCCTACAGCAGGAGGGGCTCAGATCCAGCCCCAGTGGAGACAGCCCATGCCAGGTAGAGCTTCCGCCATCTACACCCCTGCCTTCCACTACACGCCTTCTTTGTTTACCAGGGATCAAACCCGGGCTGTTAGATGCATCGTGGTGGTGATGTGTGGTATAAGTGGCTATGCCATCTCGGCGCCACCATGCTGGTCGGGCGCTCCACAGACACTCCACAAGCACAATTGGCTCTGTCTGAGGGAGGGAAGGTGGGATTCAACAACAACCCCAACTGGCTGGTTGCTAGAGGAACACAGTCTTAGCAACGGGTGTGGCTGAAACACCCAAACTCAATTTTGTATTGCTGTCCATATATGGCATAAACTGTACGTCCATATATGGCATAAACTGTACGTCCATATATGGCATATACATCCATATATGGCAGTTTTGTGTAAATCAGATATATATGGCACATATGTCTACATATGGCACATACAGCCATATATATGGCATATACGTCAATAAATGGCATATACGCCCATATATGGCAGTTTTGTGTAAAACAGCTCATTCCATTTTTTCTGCACCACTAAATAAATAATGAGTTGTTGGCATATACGTCTATATATGGCATATACGTCCATATATGGCAGTTTTGTGTAAATCAGCCCACTAAATTTGCTGGCATATGGTATATACATCCATATATGGCATATACGTCCATATATGGCACATACGTCCATAAATGGCTTATACATCCATAAATGGCATTTTGAGCCAGCAGATCACATTTTGTAACATTTTCCTCACAAGTGTCCGTAAACTTTTGGCACGTCGCTCTCCCACCTTGACGCTCTTTCTTTTCCTCCGTCAGGTCAGATGATGATGAACGGACCGAGGGGCCCCGTCCCTCAGAACCCCGGCATGGCTCAGGTCTCCAGCGTCATGGAGGACGAGATTCTAATGGACCTGTTGTGAGGACTGCGTTACCCAGAATTCCACACTGCAGCCCTACTCCTTACTCTTTATACTTTTGCTCTGGAGGACAGAAAGCAGGAGGTTAGGTACAGCGCTCCACACAGATTGAACACCGGCTCCTCTCGATCCTGAACCCTGAACCCCTTGTGTGCTTAAATACGGAGTCTTTACGGTTCTGGAGAGAAGAGAACGTCACAGGAACGCTTCGGTTGCAGAAATGTTTGGACAGGCTGTGAGATAAAATGATGACATTTGTAGTATTTGGGATACAGATTTCCTTTTTCGTGCCACGCCTTTTCTCCTGGTTACGCCTTTGTTACCATTCCCAAAATTCCCATTTGGGGGGAAAAGTCTCAGATATTTAAATATTCTGCAGCGCGTCGTTGTGCATTTTTTTTCTCCCGGTCTGCGGTTTGAATGTTCGGGGGTTCGGGATCGAGACCCGGTGTTTGCGTGTTCCACCGGGATGAATTTTGCTCCTTTCACATGGTTGTATTTTTTATGGAGCTTTTACTTTCGGATGGTTTTTATGTTTCTTAAGTTGCGCGCCGTTGTTTTATGGAGATGAAATAAAGATGATTCGTTTTTGTCCGACAATTTTTGGAGTTCAAGACATGAAATTTTACAAACTGTGTTTAATAATGTGCAAAAACCAAACCTGTTTCTGCATAATTCACCCACAGAATGAATAAATGAATGAATGACTAACTGTATGAATGAATGAATGAATCCCTGAATAAATGATGGGATGACTGACTGACTAACTGAATGAATTAATGAATAACTGACCAAATAAATGAATGAATGCCTGAATAAATGACTGGATTAATGACTAACTGAATGATTAAATAAATTAACAACTGACTGACTGACTGACTGAACGACTAAATAAGTAAATGAATAAATGAATGCCTGAATAAATTACAGGATGATTGACTGAATGAATAAATGACTGACTGGCTGAGTCAATGAATTACTGAATGGATAACTGGATTAATGGATTCATAAATGATTAAGTGACTGTCTGTCTGACTGAATACATGAATGAATGGCTGAATAACTAAAGAAATGAATGCCTGAATAAATGACTGGATTAATGACTGACTGACTGAATGACTAAGGAAATGAATAAATGAATAAGTGGCTGACTGACAGACTGAGTAAATAAACGAATGAATGACTACATAAATTGATTAATGGATAACTGACTGACTGAACAAATGATTGAATGAATAAATGATTGACTGGATTAATGACTGACTAACTGAATTAATAAATGAATAACAGAATGATTGATTGATACATGACTAACTGAATGAATAAATGATTGACTGGATGAATGAATGACACCACAATCCCCCCAGAAATCAGTATGTTAAAATAAATCACTTTTAAAGGGTTCCAAATGCCGTGTTTATAGGGCTCCATCAAACCACACTGAGCCAGGAACCCAGGAGTAACCAAGCAGCATAGAGCTGCACGTCTGTACCAGCGGTGTGAGGTTCCAGTAGTGATGTGAGTTTCCCTTCCGTGCTGGAGGTGAATGGAAGGTCATCTGTCCGTGAGCTGAAGTGAGCAACGTTCCAATTCATCCTACAAAGTTCATCCACACAAAACTCATCAAACTGTGTCTTAACAGACCTCGATTTATGCAGGAAAGGACCTTCCCTAAACTGTTCTCTGTGTGTGTGTGTGTGTGTGTTCAGCGCTGAACATTATCACATTTTCTCAGCCGAGGCTGTAAGAGACACCGAGCGTGCGGTACATTTGCTTAACGCCCGTTTCTGCCAAACCGTGTCACAGTGTTAATTTTAACTACCCCAATATGTCAGCGAGCCGTACAGTGCCCCGTCTGTGCCAACTACAGCGACCAGATGGCACCACTTGGCTGCGTTTTTCCTGGCGTGACTCACAGTCAGGCTGACCGCGAGCACACGCCGCGCGATGCTGCACAGATAACGCGGACCGGACCGTTGGAGAATCTGCTGCGAGGAGCCGAGTGGAGACTGTTAGTGCGGAAATTACAAATTAGCCGTCCTGAGTGGAGGCACACGGTTGCGTTTTTTAGCATCTACCTTCTTAGAACATGCGACCAAGAGCTGTGTTTTTTTCCACCATGTAACTGTTGTTTCTGCTGCTCTCAGGTCATCCGGCAACTATATTTAAGCCTCTGCAGGCTCCTGTCTTAGCGTCCACCTTCCAAAAACATGCTGAAGAAGAGCGGTGCTTGTTTCCACAGTGTAGATGTTGTTTCTGCTGCTGTCAGATCATCCGGCAACTATATAAGCCTCTGCAGGCTTCTATCTTAGTGTCTACCTTCCAAAAACATGGTGGAGAAGAGATGTGCTTGTTCACACAGTGTAACTGTTGTTCTTGCCACTTTCAGATCATCCAGCAACTCTATATAAGCCTCCGCAGGCTTCTATCTTAGCGTCTACCTTCTAAAAACATATGACCAAGAGTTGGGCTTGTTTCCACCATGTAACTGTTGTTTCTGCTGCTTTCAGATCATCCAACAACTCTATGTAAGCCACCACATGCTTTCTAAAAACACACTGAAGAAGCACTGTGCCTGCTCCAACAGTGTACATGTTGTTTCTGCTGCTTTCAGGTCACCCGGCAACTCCTTTTAAGCCTCCACAGGCTTCTGTCTTACAGTTTACCGTCTAAAAACATGCTGAAGGTGGGTTGGCTGCTCTCAGTTTGTTCACCGCAGGTCCGAGCTGTATCCATGCTCTGCACCCCAGTGTTTTCGGGTTGCACCGGACGCACCGTAACCCTGACCAGGCTGAAGCGGTTGAATGAATGAGCGATTCTCGGCTGGTTTAATTCGGCGCCCGTTATCGCCCGAGCGCCTGGACCACTGGGTTGCGCAAGTCACATTCTCACACACCGACAGGAAGTGATGTCGGTACCCATCACCCGGGAAACTGAGACTGTTGCTAAGATACGCTGACACTGGGATTCTGAACTCGGTGTCCATCCCTCTCTTTATTTCACACACACACACACACACACACACAGAGGATCTTCTGTTTACTGGGACGGCTGCCGTTCCCGCTCGCCCCTCTCGCCCCGCCACCCGGGTAACGTCAGCCGCCCCAGCGAGCGCCAGCGTTCCCTCCACGTTTCTTCCTTCCTCACCTTGTCCCTGATTTTTCGGCGGTTCCCTTTGAAGTTGTTTGATGTTTTTTCCAGGTTACACACAGGGTGGTTTGTACATGTCGGCGCTGCAGAGCAAGCAGGTTTTGTTCGCTTGTGAAGAGTACAGCGCTCAGAATACGATACAGATATTCGTCCCACCTCCCAGAATCATCCAGTAGGTGGATTTGGCTGAATGGAACGGCCTGGATGGTCCTATACACGTTCTATATTCACCTTTTACTCGTATTATGCTCTTGTCCCACCTTGACCCTGACCACCTGTGCATGCTGTGAATGAATTCAAATGTGCATGATCAGAGAGCCCATAGGGCGGCGCTAGATCAGTAGTTAAGCTACAGGACTGTCGACTGGAAGGTTGCCGGTTCGATCCCCACCAATGCCAAATTGCCACTGTTGGGCCCCTGAGCGTGGCCCCTAACCTGGCCCCGCGTGCTTGATTAGAAAGGTGATTGGTAACTGTGGAGCTGCTGGCATGCTGTGTGTGTTCATGTGGGGTTCATGAGGGTTTCCACAGGAGAGTCCGGTTTCCTCCCACCTCCCTCCACTCTTTTCGACCATGAGGTCGTGTGTTTGAATCCCAAATGTGTGTAATTAGCGGCGACAGGTGCGATTGAGTGGGCGGGTTCGAGGCGGTACTCTGGGAATAAATGAACAGTCGGTTCTTTAATGACTGAATAATTATCAGGAAAAATGGTTAGTGGTATTTAAATGGGAGCTCTGGTGTAACTGGGGAGTGTGGGGAGTTCCAACCAAAGCACACAGGCCACGCCTTCTTTACTGTGACTGACAGGTACCAAAGCCACGCCTACTTTACTGGGACTGATAGGTACTGAGGCCACGCCTACTTTACTGGGACTGATAGGTACTGAGGCCACGCCTTCTTTACTGGGACTGATAGGTACTGAGGCCACGCCTACTTTACTGGGACTGATAGGTACTGAGGCCACGCCTTCTTTACTGGGACTGACAGGAACTGAGGCCACGCCTTCTTTACTGGGACTAACAGGCACCCAGGTCACATGGTCAGGATATAAATAGCACATAAATATTCAGATTGGCGCACCAGTCGAAACCCTCCCACCTTTGTGACCTTTTACGCTTCACAAAAGGTCACAATTAAGATCCCTCACCAGCACGCGACCGAGAAGCTTCAGATTTTAGCGTGTAGCATAAATTTGCTTCTGGCGGGTTGTTTATCTCGATGTCGAGGCTCGAGGACGCTGTATAGCCTAATTGCGCCAAACTTAGACGAACGCTCACAACCTGAGAAGGCAGCGAGCATTTAACCTCATGCTAACGCTTCATATAGTAAAGCAAAGCGGCTTTTGCGCGACAGGACGGCGGCTAATGTATTCAAACACGCTACGTTCCTGCAGGATGGAACTGAATGTTAATAATAAAACAGGAGCTCTGTATCCGTCCCGCTTACGTTCCTCACATCCAGAGGGACCTCGGGAGGGCGGGATCCGATCCTGCACACGTCAGAGCAGGTAGTCCACGACTGTATGTACAGTGTATCACAAAAGTGAGTACACCCCTCACATTTCTGCAAATATTTCATTATATCTTTTCATGGGACAACACTATAGACATGAAACTTGGATATAACTTAGAGTAGTCAGTGTACAGCTTGTATAGCAGTGTAGATTTACTGTCTTCTGAAAATAACTCAACACACAGCCATTAATGTCTAAATAGCTGCAACATAAGTGAGTACACCCCACAGTGAACATGTCCAAATTGTGCCCAAAGTGTCAATATTTTGTGTGACCACCATTATTATCCAGCACTGCCTTAACCCTCCTGGGCATGGAATTCACCAGAGCTGCACAGGTTGCTACTGGAATCCTCTTCCACTCCTCCATGATGACATCACGGAGCTGGTGGATGTTAGACACCTTGAACTCCTCCACCTTCCACTTGAGGATGCGCCACAGGTGCTCAATTGGGTTTAGTCCATCACCTTTACCTTCAGCTTCCTCAGCAAGGCAGTTGTCATCTTGGAGGTTGTGTTTGGGGTCGTTATCCTGTTGGAAAACTGCCATGAGGCCCAGTTTTCGAAGGGAGGGGATCATGCTCTGTTTCAGAATGTCACAGTACATGTTGGAATTCATGTTTCCCTCAATGAACTGCAGCTCCCCAGTGCCAGCAACACTCATGCAGCCCAAGACCATGATGCTACCACCACCATGCTTGACTGTAGGCAAGAGACAGTTGTCTTGGTACTTCTCACCAGGGCGCCGCCACACATGCTGGACACCATCTGAGCCAAACAAGTTTATCTTGGTCTCGTCAGACCACAGGGCATTCCAGTAATCCATGTTCTTGGACTGCTTGTTTTCAGCAAACTGTTTGCTGGCTTTCTTGTGCGTCAGCTTCCTTCTGGGATGACGACCATGCAGACCGAGTTGATGCAGTGTGCGGTGTATGGTCTGAGCACTGACAGGCTGACCTCCCATGTCTTTAACCTCTGCAGCAATGCTGGCAGCACTCATGTGTCTATTTTTTAAAGCCAACCTCTGGATATGACGCCGAACACGTGGACTCAACTTCTTTGGTCGACCCTGGCGAAGCCTGTTCCGAGTGGAACCTGTCCTGGAAAACCGCTGTATGACCTTGGCCACCATGCTGTAGCTCAGTTTCAGGGTGTTAGCAATCTTCTTATAGCCCAGGCCATCTTTGTGGAGAGCAACAATTCTATTTCTCACATCCTCAGAGAGTTCTTTGCCATGAGGTGCCATGTTGAATATCCAGTGGCCAGTATGAGAGAATTGTACCCAAAACACCAAATTTAACAGCCCTGCTCCCCATTTACACCTGGGACCTTGACACATGACACCAGGGAGGGACAACGACACATTTGGGCACAATTTGGACATGTTCACTGTGGGGTGTACTCACTTATGTTGCCAGCTATTTAGACATTAATGGCTGTGTGTTGAGTTATTTTCAGAAGACAGTAAATCTACACTGCTATACAAGCTGTACACTGACTACTCTAAGTTATATCCAAGTTTCATGTCTATAGTGTTGTCCCATGAAAAGATATAATGAAATATTTGCAGAAATGTGAGGGATGTACTCACTTCTGTGATACACTGTATAATACAAACTGTTCGTAATCACTTGTAATCAATTGATGCTTTAATATGTTTCATTTGCCCATGATTGACTCAACAACTTTATCTTTATATAACGTCAGCTGTACTAAAGTTTCAAAATCCTGTGGAACAGGACCATCTTCATGCCCATGGGTTTCAAAAACACACTTAAGAAGAGCTGTGCTTGTTTTCACTGTGTAACTGTTGTTTCCGCTACGTTCAGATCATCCGACAACTCTGCAGGCTTCTATCTCACCGTCTACCTTCTAAAAACATACGACCAAGAGCTGTAGTTTTTACCACCATGTAACTGTTGTTTCTGCTGCTGTCAGATCATCCGGCAACTGACTAGTACACACTTTTGTGGATTAGCCTGGTGGATTATTGGAATTAAAGCTCTGAACTTAGACTCTATGTGCACTGTTTTGTTTTGAATCATCCTAACTCATGGGAGCTCGTCTGAGATTCGAACCTGCAACCTTTCTGTGTCTAGTTTCCCACCCATAGCTGTAGTGGTACCTCATTTCGGGAGCTGCTATGACAAAAAAAAGGTTTTGCTTAGGGGCCCTACAGAGCCTCTCCTGAGCTTTAGACCGACACCCTTGGAGTCGCTAGGGTTAAGGTTTCCATTTTTAGCTCTTGTGGACTCCTGGATTCGGAGCTTGAGGTCCTGAGTTTTGTCAGGGACGCTGGGCGGGCGTACGCGGGGCACGGAGCCAGCGTCTGCCCGCTCGCACTGCGGAGGATCCTCGAGGAGTCGATTCTGAGGACGAGGCGAGGACGGAGAAGCCCGGGATCTGGTACAGAGGGGGTCTGGCGAGGGGGATGAAGGATGTGTGGTTGGTGTTTGTTCGAGTGGGAAGGAGAACGAGGGACCGATGGAGGGCGGGGGAGGGACGGGGGACGAGGGGGGGGGTATCCACTGCACTGTTGTGTGACTGGAAATTTAATAGACGGAGCTGGATGGGGTGAGGGAGGGAGAGGAAAGGGAGGAAGGAGGCGGGCGGCGCGAGGAGGGGGGGGGACGGAGCGCATCCAGCGCTATACAATTCGTCGATACAGGGCCGGTTTAGCGCAGGGCGGGGGCGGAGGGGCGCGGGGACGAGCGGAGACCGAGCTAATGTTATAGATGTGTTGTCAGCGCACTGAGGGCTCTATTGTGCAGCGCGCAGATGAAGACGAGAGACGAGGAGGCGGCTCAGGAGCATACTGATCTTACCCCCCCACCTTAACCCCCCCGCAGGCACCCGACCCCCCCCGGCCCGAGGACGCGGCGAGGACATCGGCGAGGCGCGGGGAGAGATTACAAGTGTCCACAAAGATACCAGCGCGTGTTTAGGATAGCTAATCCCACGCGACTCGCCGGCTGAGCGTGGAAGGGATTAGCGCGTAGCCCACACGCGTCCCGTAAACGCATTAGGGATTACCGCCCGAATCCCGAACGGCTCCCAATTACACCTGCAGTCCTTAAGTAAGCGGGGCGTCTGGGTCATTATCGCCCAGCACAGATTAAGTGGAGGAATGAAGGCGGAGCTGGAGAAGGAATCCCAAATCTCGGAGCGCCGAATCCCAAACCTTAGAGCGCCGAATCCCAAAACTCGGAGCGCAGAATCCCAAAACTCGGAGCGCAGAATACCAAATCTCGGAGTGCTGAATCCCAATTCTCGGAGCGCTGAATCCCAAATCTCGGAGCGCTGAATCCCAAACCTTAGAGCGCCGAATCCCAAAACTCGGAGCGCAGAATCCCAAAACTCGGAGCGCAGAATACCAAATCTCGGAGCGCTGAATCCCAATTCTCGGAGCGCTGAATCCCAAATCTCGGAGCGCTGAATCCCAAATCTCGGAGCGCAGAATCCCAAATCTCGGAGCGCTGAATCCCAAATCTCGGAGCGCAGAATCTCAAATCTCGGAGCGCTGAATCCCAAATCTCGGAGCGCTGAATCCCAAATCTCGGAGCGCAGAATCCCAAATCTCGTAGCGCTGAATCCCAAATCTCGGAGCGCAGAATCCCAAATCTCGGAGCGCAGAATCCCAAATCTCGGAGCGCTGAATCCCAAATCTCGGAGCACAGAATCCCAAATCTCGAAGCGCTGAATCTCAAATCTCGGAGCGCAGAATCCCAAATCTCGAAGCGCAGAATCTCAAATCTCGGAGCGCTGAATCCCAAATCTCGGAGTGCAGAATCCCAAATCTCGGAGTGCTGTGTAAATACAAGCAGAATAATAACATCATCCCTTCTGTACCTGTGAGAGAGTACGGCAGGTCAATAGCACAGCTGGGGTTCGAACCCAAGACCTCGAGTCTCATCGTGCTAGTGTGCTACACTGCTACGATGACTTTTTATTTATCCTATATTCGTCCTATATGTCCTATAGTCGTCCTATATTCAACCTATATTTATTCTACATTCATCCTATATATCTTATATCCATCCTTTATTCATCCTAGATTTATCATATATTCATCCTATATATCTTACATTCATCCTATATATTTTATATCCATTTTATATTCATCCATATTCGTCCTATGTTTATCCTATCTATCCTAAATTCATCTTATATTTATACTATATTCATCCTCTATATCCTTTATTTATCCTATCTATCCTAAATTCATCCTATGTTTGTACAATATTTGTCCTATATATCCTATATTTATACTATATTCATCCTATATATCCTATGTTTATCATATATTTATAATATATTAATCCTATATAGCCTTTATTCATCATTTATGTCCGTCATCGTATATTTATCCTATATTCATCCTATATGTCTTAAGTTCATTCTATATATCATACATTAATCCTATATAAACTACATTCGTCCCATATTCATCCTCTATTCATCCTATATTCATCCTATATATCTTTTAGCCATTCATCCCATATTCATCCTACATTCATCCTATATACTGTATCTTATATCCATCCCATGTTAATCGTATATCCATCCTTTATTTCCTTATTTCATCCTATATATCCTACATTCATCCCATATTCATCCTATATATCCTACATCTATGTTATATTTATCCTAGATGTCATTTATTCATCTTATATATATCATATACTTGACCTATGTATCTTATATTCATTCTGTATACTATAGGATGAATGTATGATATGTATGTCCTATATACATTTGTCAGGGAGGGGTATCCGGTGTATAAATGTGGCAGGTCTGCGCACCTGCATGATCCACTGTGGCCAAAATCAGGAGTTGCATGTGTACAGTTTACAGTCAGTGATGGATTACACACGTGCTTCATAAACTCCTAACATTTTATTTTTGGTCCTCACTGATAAACTGAGAGTGAAATCAGAGGCGTGACAGAGGGGATTCTGGGTGAATTCTTATTTTAATATAGATGATAGGTATCCTTATCCAGGCACAGTGCATTATGGGTAGTGCGGGGGGGATTAAAATGATCCATAAGTCAGATATGAAGGATCATCAGATGGGTGATTAGCGCTGAACTGATAATGTGCTAAATTCAGACTCGGGAATCAGTCACTCACACACACACTCACACACACACACTCACACACACACACACACACACACACACACGCCGTGTCACCATGGTGACCCTCCTTCCCTTTTTAACACCTCGTTTACTCATGATGGCGTCCGTCACGCCCCTGGACACGAGGCCCGATTGTCCGCCTGACAGCACAGCAATCTGGAGAGGAAGACGTTTAAATCGGGAATATAGACGTAGGTGTGTGTGTGTGTGTGTGCGTGTGTGATTTCGGGACCGCTGGGCTTCTCCGTTGCCAGGGTAACGCACAGACTGCCCCCTTCACACCCCGATGAATCCCAAATGGCTTCCCGGTGAACACACAGCGCACTATGTATAGCGGCGGAGAGCGCTGCGCTTACATCCGGAGCGCCGAGTCGAATCCTAACCAGCCGCCGTTTCATAAACTTCATACAGCACCCATAATGCACTGCAGAGGGTGAACCACATGGAGAAAAGGATCAGGGCACCCCTTCTAATTTTGGAACTCGCGTTTCAGCGCCAACAGGTGCTAACAGGTGTAATAAATCAATGATATTAAGGAAATGACATGCTTCTGACTTTGCAGCAGTTCAGGGAAGGTCCTTTCCTGTTCCACGCTCTATAAAGACATGAAGAAAAGCTTGATTTAAGAAAACTGCAGTGTCCTGCTCTGAAATACACAGTGAATAAAAGCACAGCTCTTCTTCAGCATGTTTTAAAAGGTAAATTGCTTCTTTGGAGGCTTAATAAGAGTTGCCGGATGACCAGAAAGCAGCAAGAACAACAGTTACACAATGGAAACAAGCACCGCTCTTCTCTAGTGTGTTTTTAGAAGGTAGACGATAAGACAGAAGCCTGTAGAGGCTTAAATAGAGTTGCAGGATGATCTGAAAGTAGCAAGAACAACAGTTACACAGTGAGAACAAGCACAGCTTGTCATTAGCATGTGTTTGCAAGGTAGACAGTAAGACAGAAGCCTGTGGAGGCTTAATAAGAGTTGCCGGATGACCCCAAAGCAGCACAAACAACAGTTACACAGTGAATTATAGCACAGCTCTTCTCTAGTGTGTTTTTATAAGGTAGACGGTAAGACAGAAGCCTGTGGAGACTTAAATAGAGTTGCCGGATGACCCCAAAGCAGCAAGAACAACAGTTTCACAGTAAGAAAAAAAGCACAGCTCTTCTTCAGCATGTTTTTAGAAGGTAGGTGGTAAGATAGAAGCCTGTAGTGGCTCAAATAGAGTTGCAGGATGATCTGAAAGCAGCAGGAACAACAGTTACACAATGAACAAAACCACAGCTCTAATTTAGCACTTTTTTAGAAGGTAGATGGTATGATAGAAGCTTGCGGAGGCTTTAAAGAGTTGCTGGATGACCCCAAAGCAGCAAGAACAACAGTTACACTGAATAAAAATTCACAGCTCTTCTTCAGCATTTTTTTTTAGAAGGTAGACGGTAAGATAGAAGCCTGTGCAGGTTTAAAAAGAGCTGCCGGATGACCTGAAAGCAGCAAGAACAACAGTTACACAATGAAAAAAAAAGCACAATTATTCAAACGGAAGTGAATTTACTGAGACAGGAAGAAGGAAAATTGACGACAGTCGGCCAGAAAACCAAGCATTGACGGAATTGTATGTCATAACGGCCACAAATGCAGGCGGGTAAAGATGGAAGCTGCGCTCGTCCACCACTAACAGCCGTTACACCAACACCTTATACGCCCACCTACAACAGGGCTTCATCAGTCTGGATCAGTCTGAAAACCTAGTGCGCCCCCTTGCTGCCTACTACCTACCTGACCAGCTGCCTCAGTAGAGAGCAGATGCTGTTTAATAATAATCTGGTGTAGATGGTGCGGGTTTGTGCTCCGTATGTTTGATGATTCGGAGACTTACGAGCGAATCCAACGCATCTTTAAACACCTAAATTCTGCATCTGTTCTTCAATGTGCCAGAACTGCAGATCATCGTTCCATCGTTGTTAGATCATTTACATTACATTCATCACCATTTTATCCTGATCAGGGTTGCAGTGGGTCCGATTCATTTCCAGTACCTCCAATAAATCTGACTGCACGTCTTTGGACTGTGTGTGTGTGTGAGAGAGCTCCCGGAGGAAACCCACACAGACACAGGGAGAACATGCCAACTCTACACAGAAAGGACTCAGACCGTCCAGCCGGGGAATTGAACCCAGGACTTTATTGCTGTGAGGCGACAGTGCTCTCATATTAAATTGTATTTTTTATTATGTTTATTTTAAAATTACTGACGTTTTTAAGATCTTTTAAAAATAAACCCTATCTTATTAAATCTTATATATTATATATATTTTTTTTTTTTTAAATGACTATTTTTTCCTAAAGATAATATTTTATTTTAATTTATTTATTTAAGGTTTTTTTTAAGGAGTCATACATTGAAATTAGAGGCTATATGACTTTTTTTAGAAGTATTTATTATTTATCATGATTCTTGATTTATTTCCAGAGATACGGCTTGTGCTGGTTTGGATCCAAGAAGGAACAAAAATACCTCACGTCTGCACATGTCAGTCAGTCATTGTACACCCTATTAAATGGACAGTACTGTACAGACCGTACTAAATAAAGCGTCCGGTCAGTGTAACACACACACTTGATGTCCAAAAGATCCATGAGACCTCGTCCAGTGACTGAGTTCAGGGATGAACTGTGCACAAAGACACATTAATAACGTTTAGAGTGGAGGAGTTCCAGTAGCCCTGGTCATTAACCCTAATGACCACTCTGGGAAGAAATTGGAACGTTTGCATGCCAGATCTTCTGGTCCACTGTCGGTGCCTGGTCTCACTAACACACTGACTGAGCTGGTACAAATACTCCAAATTCTTGTGGGGTGTGCCGAAGCCTTTCTCAGAAAACGGTGCGCTACAGTACTCCTGAGATCTGATGATCCAGGGTTCCGAATCTTAGCAGCGGACATGATCGGCTGACGTCCGAATTAAGTAGGGGTCAGTGCGCTCTTAGTGCAGGTCCCAAGCCTGGATAGAAGTAGAAGGGTTGCATCAGGAAGAGCCTCCACGCTGTTACACCACACACACACACACACACACACATATGCATACACACACTGTCGGCCTTGTTTACTCCAGCATCCACGGCTTCAACTTCTTGAAATAAAGTTCTG
This sequence comes from Trichomycterus rosablanca, assembly GCF_030014385.1. NCBI lineage: Eukaryota > Metazoa > Chordata > Actinopteri > Siluriformes > Trichomycteridae > Trichomycterus > Trichomycterus rosablanca. The sequence goes on along the minus strand of NC_086009.1, from coordinate 1,501,372 downwards.
GTCAGTTTTTCTGCAGTTGGACTTTAGTTAGCTGATGTCCGAGGTTGGGTAGGGGTCAGTGCGCTCTCAGTGCAGGTCCCAAGCCCGGATAGAAGCAGTAGGGTTGCATCAGGAAGAGCCTCCACGCTGTTACACTACACACACACACATATGCATACACACACTGTTTTTTTTGCAGTTGGACTTTAGTTTGGCTGACGTCCGAGTTGAGTAGGGGTCAGTGCGCTCTCAGTGCAGGTCCCAAGCCCAGATTAAAGTAGTAGGGTTGAGTCAGGAAGGCCATCGGGGTATAAACTGCAGAGTCTGGTATTGAGGGAGCATTCGAACAAAGGAAAAAATGCTCAGGTGTCCACGTACTTTTGGCCGGTACACCTGTCTGGAGGCATCATGATGCTCCTCTTTACTCATTTATTCAGGCTTGAATTGCTCGTCCGTCTGCGGTTCATGAATTGCCATTGGATGGAAAAGGAAGGAGGCGGGATCAAAGCGGAGTGTGTGTGTGTGTGTGCGTGTGTGTGTGTGTGTGTGTGTGTGTGAGAGAGAGAGAGAGAGAGAGAGAGAGAGCTCGTGGATGGAGGATGCTGGACGCGCTCTGTTCTGTCTGATGCTCGGATTTTTGGGGCTCGTTTATAAAGGTAAGGACGGAACATCAATCAAACGCGGCACTTTTGAAGTCTTTGACGTTTCCGTATCAAGTCTTTCATCTTTTTTTGCGATGCTTTTGTGCAGTTTGCGCGTGGACGTGCCTCGGCGTCGTGTTGCTTTTGCACTGCGTGTGCACCGTTGCGGATTTTAATTGCGCACCCGGACCTGGTCCAGACTGCCCGGTGTGCGGGGGGAGCGGAGCTCGGTTCGTAAGGAGCGGATAGATGCGGCGCGTTCGTGTCGCGAACGAGCTTCGGTTTGCGCAGCAGGACTGCGCGCACAAACACACACACACACGCAACATTAACTGCTGCTGCTTTCCTGGTTCATTCGAATTGACCTGGAATAATGGATGCACACGGTAGGGAGAAAACATCTCATTTTACTACTTTTGCTTCCAGATTTTGCGCGTTTTGGGCTTTTGCGTGTTTTTGTGTGTTTTGCGTGTTTGTGTGTTTATTTGTTGCGTGTGTGTGCACATGCACAATGCTCTGTGAATTCTGTGTTGGCAACCTAGTCTCAGGTAAATGGAATAATGAACCCTACCTGTCTGTCACTGAAGAATTTGGGTGGAATTGAGCCTGGCACCTTGGTTACTGCGTGGTTTTGTGCATGAATATGTGCTAGTTTGCATGCAGTGCCATGCCTGGTGTACTGTGGTGTCTCGCACTGCTGCACCATCCACCCTCGCTGCCCTTTTTTGACCACTTGAGCTGATCTGACTTCTCCAAAAGTTTCCCTTCGTCAGATTTTCGATCGTCAGTCAGTGTTTGACCTGTTGTGCGTCGATTTCTGGAGAGATGCGGGATGCGCTTCGTACCAGCGCTGGTTTTGTTGGTTCTGCTGGTGCAGTTGGACACTGTTCTGTTCTGTTCTGTTTTTTGACTGATAGGGACACAAAAAAATGCCACACACCGACTGCCTTGTTGTTGTTGTTGTTGTTGTTGACTTCAGCAGCACCGAAATAAATATTTAAATGTTTTAATGGTTAACCAGACTTGTGCACTGGTTTCACTGGTGATGCCAGGTGTTCAGACAAGTGAACGCATTTTAGAATCTTCCTGACCAGTTAAAGGTGGGAAAACTACTTTTTTGACCACTAGTAGCACTGTGGAGCACTGTGGAGCAAACTGTGCCACCGCTCACACACACACACACACACACACACACACACACACTGTCGGCCTTGTTTACTTCAGCATGCATTTACATTTTGGCACTTAGCGAACGCTTTTTTATCTGAAGCGACTTACAGTTGTGCCAGTGTATTGTCTAAGCAATTGAAGGTTAAGGGCCTTGCTGAAGGGCCCAACAGTGGCAACCTGGCAGTGGTGGGGACTGAACCAGCGATGTTCTGGCTACTAGTCCAGTACCTTAACCACTAGGCTACAAATGCCCGACAGCATCCATGCAGTTGGACTTTAGTTTATGCCAGCTATGCTTTTCTAACACTAATGCTATTGCACGTGTTTGGAATTGTGTTGGTTTAGGGATTAAAGTGTCATTTTCTGTCCTCTGGTGGCACTTCAGAGCACCAGAAACCCTAAAAAATGTAAATTTCTCCAGGATATGTGATGCACAGAGGTGCCAAATGCACGCATATAGTCCAGGCCATACATTAAAGCTATAGCGTCCACTACAGGCCACGATTACCGTCGCTGGTGAGTGTTGAGCACTGCAGGATTAAGTGAGTCCGTACTTATTGTGATATGCACTGTCTAAACATCACTTTTTCACTTTCATACCTACACACACACAACTGATTTAGCATAAATAAATAATAAATCAATAAATAAATACTTTATGACTTGTGCACTGATAAAGAAACATTAACTGAAGCCGCAGGTTCGTTCCAGTTTCTTCTAGTCCATGCGTGATGGTGCTGGTGGATTTGAGTTTGCTCTTTTCCAGGTCTGACCACTAGGGGCATTGTGGAGCACTGTATGATATTATAACGCTAGTTCACCAACCTTCAGCTCTGGGTTTGAATCTTAGTGGTGCTTTCGGCCAGCCGGACTACACGAACAATTGGCTACGTCCAAATCTACGGTCAGACCGGCAGCAATGCGAGACGACAAAGCGATTTCGGTTAGAGCTGCGATTTCCGGCGACGCAAAAGTGGGTGGAGTCTGTGACATGAAAAGTTTAACTTGCCGATTACCAATAAGAACCGAGCTTTATCTCCGCCACCGTGAAACGCTACGGTCAGCTTTTGGTTCTTAGATAACCGTTCCTACTAGAGATGGAAGAGAAACTCACTCTTGTCGTGTTGATGCACAGTCAGTGATGGACTACACTGGGATGAAATGTATAGAATATTGATTTCCCTCTAGGATGTTTATTTTCAGCAGGAACACGTCTGATTTGTGGTCAGATTGTTTCGTCTGCAAGCTCTGTAGATGCCTCCCAGACCGTAGAGCAATCTGTGATGGATTGGCACCCTCTGTGACCCTGACCAGGATAAAGTAATGATAAAAGTATGATACTGTGGGATAAAGTAGGTCATGTGACACTGTAAATCGTACATAGGGGTGATATAGAACACATACACACTCCCGCATCAAACAAACACGGTGCAACACTGGGTGTGCAAAAGTATGTGGACACCCACACACATCGCTAACAGGAGTGTAAAATCAATTATATTAAGAGTTTAGGGAAGGCCAGTTCCTGTTCTACATGCTGTATCGGGAGCTCGGTGTGGACAGACTCCAGTTTCCTGCCCCGACCCCTCTGAGCACATTTGGGAGGAATTTGAAAGGTCAGGTCCGACATCCGTTCCTGACCTGACAAATGCTTTTATTCTGACTGAATTGGCGACATTTTCACCGACACACAAACTGTCCACTGATCCAGATCCACAGAGAGGCGGCGGGGGTGACCACTCCGTATCAATGTCCACGGTTCTGAAATGGGATAACCAGCAAGCTTATGGTCAGACGTCCACATACATCATGACGCATATACAGTATATATATAGCATGACTGCTAGTTGTTCTGTATGGTGCACAGAGCTGATGTTCTGCCTGTTGAAGCGATTGTTGTTGTCTTTTGGCACTTGCAATCTGGATATATCCAGTTCCCATGTACTCTTACTCAACACCCTTGTGTTTCCTCTACGACTCATGCCACACTTCGATCAGACGGTAGAAGTCGCTGCAGCAGTGCCCTACCACCTCCTGTTGAGCGACCGACCAGGAAACTAAACCCCTGACTCACCCATATTGTATTTACTTACTTGTTTGACCCACCTCTGGCGTCAGGTGTAAGAATACTTAATATTTTAAACCCACCCGTATTCGCAGGGCAGAAGTGAGGTGTGTTTTTGATACGAGCTCTCCGCATTTGTTGGAATTGACTGATCTGGCTTCTCTACCAGACGTCACCATCCTACAATCAGAGGGTACAGACCGTCAAACTGCCCCGCCCCAGACTCTACAAACAAGGGATCTTTAATTATTATATTTATTATTATTTATATTGTGGTTATTTACATTACATTTACATTTTCGGCATTTAGCGGACGCTTTTATCCAAAGCGACTTACAGTATACAGTCCAAGCAATTGAGGGTTAAGAGCCTTGCTCAAAGGCCCAACAGTGGCAACCGGGCAGTGGGGCTTGAACCAGCAACCTTTTGATTACTAGTCCAGCTCCTTAACCACTAGGCTACAACCGCCCTCATAAGCGGTGAGGGTGTAGTCAGAGGAGGAGTCATCGATCGTGTCTGAGAGACTGAGAGATGCTTATATTATAGTCCGGCTTGATCTCCATCTCATTTCCACCTGTTTGGACGATCAAAGAAGCTTTAAGGGGAAGAAGATTTTCATGTGATGATGATGTGAGAGCAGCGGCGCATCAGTGGCTACGAGCTCAACCGACGGTGCTGACGGTGTTAAAAAGGAAAAACGCATCGTAAGGTGACGATGTATAAAAGGGATTTGAAAGATACTCACACTGGTTCCGGGTTTTCACGCAGTGCCAGGCTGGTGTGCCACCTCAGTGCTTGACCTTGTTTACTGCAGCGTGTTGGAGTCTGCTTTATGCCAGCGTCTGCACTTTGGGCTCTTGCGTTTGGTTTAAGTATTTTTCATGTTTTTTTGCTTTTTTATTTCTGTTTTTTCTCCCAGTTTAGTCGTAGCCAGTTACTCTTCTGCTGCTGGAGACCCTGATGGCGTATGAGGAGGGTATATTTGTCTGACACGCACTTATTCTGATGCGTAGGCGGCCCTCCGATTCCTTCTTATTCACCTGTACTTCAGGGATCTGCGTGTGAGGTCGGTCTCGCACATGGAGAGTCACTCGCTGATCTCCATGTTCCTCCACTTCTGTACAGGTGCCTCGACCTACTGTTTAGGAAGTTCAGTAGGAAGGTGGATGTTCAATAGAACATTCAGTGGGACACTGGGTGACAGCTGTGCTTGGTCAGCGTCTCCCTGCAGGTCTCTGTGCTCAGTCTCTGTGCTCAGTGACCGCTGTGCTCGGTCAGCGTCTCTCTCTCTGCAGGTCTCTGTGCTCAGTGACCGCTGTGCTCGGTCAGCGTCTCTCTCTCTGCAGGTCTCTGTGCTCGGTCTCTGTGCTCGGTCTCTGTGCTCAGTGACCACTGTGCTCGGTCAGCGTCTCTCTCTGCAGGTCTCTCTGCCGGTCTCTGTGCTCAGTGACCGCTGTGCTCGGTCAGTGTCTCTCTCTCTCTGCAGGTCTCTGTTGATGCTTGTCATAATGTTCAATCCTTTAAATGTGACGACTCAAGCTGCTGGTTTTATGGTCCCCACATATCCAGGAGCATAAAAGCGTGAAGCTGCTGTGAGAGGAGAGAGACGGACCGGAACTGAGGGATCATCCGGGGAGGAGCAGGAGGCATCAGAGAGGCTGGGTTAGGGTTTAGGGTTAAGATTACGATTAGGGTTTAGGATTAGGGTTTAGGGTTTAAGATTATGATTAGGGTTTAGGGTTTGGGTTTAAGAATAGGGTAAAAATTAGGACTATGGTTAGGATAAGGATTTAGGATTAGGGTTTAAGATTAGGGTTGGGCTATGGTTTAAGATTAGGATTATGTTTAGGGTTTAAGAGTAGGGTTTAGGGTTAGGTATAGGGTTAGGACTATGGTTTTGGGTGGGACTATGGTTTAGGATTAGGACTATGGTTTAGGATTAGGACCATGGTTTAGATTTAGGACTATGGTTAGGGTTTAGAATTATGATTATGGTTTAGTGTTAGGACTGTGGCTTAGAGTGGGACTATGGTTAGGGTTTAGAATTATGATTATGGTTTAGTGTTAGGATTATGGTTTAGGGTGGGACTATGGTTAGGGTTAGGGTTTAAGAATAGGATTACAATTAGAATTAGGGTTAGGGTTTAGGATTAGGACTATGGTTTAGGGTTAAGACTATGGTTAGGATTGAGGTTTAAGATTAGAGTTAGGTTTAGGACTATAGTGTAGAGTTAGTAATAGGGTTAAGGGTTTAGGGTTAGGAGCAGGGTTTATGATTAGGGTTTAAGACTAGGGTTTAGGACTAGGGTTTAGAGTTAAGACTATGGTTAGGATTAAGGTTTAAGATTAGAGTTTAGGACTATAGTGTAGGAATAGAGTTAGGAATAGGGTTAGGGGTTTAGGGTTAGGAATAGGACTTAGACTAGGGTTTAGGGTTAGGAGCAGGGTTTATGATTAGGGTTTAAGACTAGGGTTTAGGTCTAGGGTTTAGTGTTAGGAATAGGTTTAGGATTAGGGTCAGCGTTTAGGGTTAGAGTTAGGGGTTTAGGCTTAGAAATAGGACTAGGACTATGGTTTAGGCTTGGAATCAGGTTTAGGATTAGGGTCAGGGTTTAAAATTTGGATTAGGGTCAGGGTTTTAGGACTAGGACAGCAGATAAGTCGTCGATCCCCGCAGGCCGAGCTAGAAAAACCATCCAGCCGAGTTTGATCTGGCGCTCGTGAGCCGCTAGCACGTCGCGCAGCGTTCAGCAGCGGCCGGGTTTTATTTCGCGCTCAGTCGGAGGCGTCGGACGCCAGATTTATGAATAATTCGGTTAATGACCTCATCGCTCTGTATTCGTCTGCTCGGTGCCGCCGTTCCCTCCGGCCGCCCACCGCTGTCTGCACGCTGGCGGCGGCACTGAATCATGGGTAATGTTGCTGTTTGCGTCGGGTGTTAAACTTTCTTCTCCGAATTCGTGGCTTCAGACCCGAGAAGTGCCCGTCTGGCACGGTCGCCCTCGTGCCCTCCGCTAAATGAGCTGTAAATAATCAGCCAATGATTAAAAGAGTGGCACCGGCAAGCGACAGAGATAAATTCAGCCCTGGGAACGGGAAACACACACACACACACACACACACACTCACACACACACTCACACACACACACACACACACACACACACACCCACACACACACACACACACACACTCACACACACACACACACTTTAAACGCCGGCTTACAGGGATTACCGAGGGCACGTGGAGGGAGGCTCGGAGCCGGGTGTGAAATTAGCCGGACCCGTATGTACTCTGGTGTAACCTCGTCTCGCTGTAGGTCACGTTTCATTACATCTACACAACACACACCCGCTTGCAAATGTTTACCCCCCCCCCCTTACCCGCCCCCTGTCGACAACCTCTGCAGGGCAGTAATTTCCGCCGGTGCCCAGGTTTAAACGCTCTAGTAGGTCTGGACTTACTAACACACCCTTCAGCAGAAATGCACTCGTTGTAGCTCGACTGTGAGGCTTTCTGCTTCTCTGCGCCGCTTCTTCTCTTTTCTTATTTGGAGATCCGTATGGCGCACGGAGGGTCATTATCCCATGTCGTAATTGCAGACCTCCGACAAGCCGCTTGTTGTTTCTGTAGAGCTGAGATTCGAACTTACGAGCTCAAGCTGCTTTAAGGCTGCACCACCCGACCGCCCTGTTCTGAGACTTAATTCAAGACACCTCGGAGTGGACACTAATGGCCAAGCATGACGCCTGTGTATGTAGACGCCCGACCGGTCGATAGCACTGCTGGCGGATTCTAACCCCGGATCCCAGCGGTTGTAGGCTACTGTCATTTACCGCCGCGTCACCTCAACGCTGATCATGCACCGATCCATCCAAAGATGGAGGCGTAATTAAGGAACTAATCAGACTAGAGAGACGTCCTAATTAGGAATTTGGCGTGTTTACTGCTAGATCATTAGTACGAGGAGTGTGTACACACACACACACACACACACCTGGAACACATGTGCAGCGTACCACTGAGTTTACGTTTAGGGTCTAGGGTTTAGGATTATGATTAAGGTTTAAGATTAGGGTTACGGTTAGGGTTTAGGACTAGGGTTTAGGGTTAGAACTTAGTTAGGGTTAGGAGTATGGCTAGGGTTAGGACTATGGTTTAGGACTATAGTTTAGGGTTAGAACTAGGGTTTAGGGTAGGACTATGATTTTGGATTAGAACTTATAGTTTATGGTTAGAACTTAGTTAGGGTTAGGACTATAGTTTATGGTTAGAACTTAGTTAGGATTAGGACTATGGTTTAAGGTTAAGACTATTGTTTAGGGTTAGAACTTAGTTAGGGTTTAGGACTATGATTTAGGGTTAGAACTATGGTTTTAGGGTTAGGAGTATGGTTTAGAGTTAGGACTACAGTTTAAGGTTAAGACTATGGTTTAAGGTTAAGACTATGGTTTAGGGTTAGGACTATGGTTTAGAGTTAGGACTATAGTTTAAGGTTAAGACTATGGTTTAAGGTTAAGACTATGGTTTAGGGTTAGGACTATGGTTTAGGGTCAGGACTATGGTTCAGGGTTTATGTCCCCTAGTTAGGGACACGTCTAGGGTTTAAATAATTGACCCTGTTCACTTGATGAAGCTCACTTGACCGTGAACAGTGTCACCCATGTTCTCGTACAGTGCAGACCTTTTTCTTGAAGCTTCTTGGACGCCATCTGAGCAAGAGGTGCCAGTTCGGGTTCTGCTTTCACCCTTGGCAATACACGGCTGTGCCACCTGCTTTCAGATGGGTGCAGTCAAACTAGCCCTGATTAAATGGGCGCAGAGAAGTCACCAGACGTAGTCATGTCATTTAGAAACTTCAGGATTCTCATGACCTGCGAGTGCACATAAAGCCCACACCGGTGCGGATACCCGAACCCCTCGGCCGGGGCAGATTTGAGCATCGTGTGGAGAATTTGGCGGACATGAGTCGGATGGCACGGCTGATCGAAGGACGTAAAATCGACCCCCCGTCTCTCGGACGGGAGCGGCGTACACGGATCACACTCCGGGGACGAGGTGAAGACGGCTCCGAGGCCGAGGCTGATGAAATCCGGGGTAACGTGGCGGGAGATCGTTAACGATTGGCACGCCGCTTGGCTCATCTCCCGAATCCTTCATGCGCTGCGGTCTGCAGGATGGTTTCTGTAGACTTCAGATTTATCGACACCTTCGATCCTGGAAAAATAAAAATATGATGAAAATGACGAGATCTGAGGTCAGTCTGAGGTAGAGGAACGTTAAAATGTCTCGAACACACACACATCCAGTCGAATAATCCTTCAGTCCTTCAGGCAATCAGACGACGTGTTTAAAAATAGTTCCACGTCTGAACGTCCGTCACCGCTGGAGATCTGAAGAACACGGTGGCATTTTGAGGTCACCGCGTCTCTAAATCTGCTCTGAGATCCGTGCCAACACGTTGTTTAGGAACACGATTCTGTACATCAGAGACTCCAGCTTTTGAGCCACACACACACACACAGGGTGGGTTTGTATGTTAGGCTGCATGGCATCACGGACTCTGTAAAGTACCAGAAGATAATAATAATAATAATAAATGTAATGTAATAAATGGTATATATACTGTATATATATATATATATATATATATATATATACTGTATATATATATATACACACCGATCAGCCATAACATTAAAACCACCTCTTTGTTTCTACATTCACTGTCACTTTATAGAAGCATATAGAAGCACTTTGTAGTTCTACAATTACTGACTGTAGTCCATCTGTTTCTCTACATAGAGGACCACCACAGAGCAGGTATTATTTAGGTGGTGGATGATTCTCAGCACTGCAGTGACACTGACATGGTGGTGGTGTGTTAGTGTGTGTTGTGCTGGTATGAGTGGATCAGACACAGCAGCGCTGCTGGAGTTTTTAAATACTGTGTCCACTCACTGTCCACTCTATTAGACACTCCTACCTAGTTGGTCCACCTTGTAGATGTAAAGTCAGAGACGATCGCTCATCTATTGCTGCTGTTTGAGTCGGTCATCTTCTAGACCTTCATCAGTGGTCACAGGACGCTGCCCACGGGGCGCTGTTGGCTGGATATTTTTGGTCGGTGGACTATTCTCAGTCCAGCAGTGACAGTGAGGTGTTTAAAAACTCCAGCAGCGCTGCTGTGTCTGATCCACTCGTACCAGCACAACACACACTAACACACCACCACCATGTCAGTGTCACTGCAGTGCTGAGAATGATCCACCACCTAAATAATACCTGCTCTGTGGTCGTCCTGTGAGGGTCCTGACCATTGAAGAACAGGGTGAAAGGGGGCTAACAAAGCATATACAGAAACAGATGGACTACAGTCAGTAATTGTAGAGCTACAAAGTGCTTCTATATGGTAAGTGGAGCTGATAAAATGGACAGTGAGTGTAGAAACAAGGAGGTGGTCATAATGTTATGGCGTGTGTATATATTTGCGTGCTGAGTGTGGCGATGGATCGTAACCACGTTCAGCACGTTTGACATTTGGACTGAAATCCAGCCGGACGCTGAAGACCTTCAGGAATGTCACAGCAATAAAAAAATCCATCCCGTCCTACAGGAAGCAACCTGACGAGCATAAATAATGAAAACCACACACACCTGAACCACCTGAACCACGTCCTGTCCACATACTTCTGACCACACACACCTGAACCACCTGAACCACGTCCTGTCCACATACTTCTGGCCACACACACCTGAACCACCTGAACCACGTCCTGTCCACATACTTCTGACCACACACACCTGAACCACCTGAACCACGTCCTGTCCACATACTTCTGACCACACAGACCTGAACTCAGTGATCAGGAGGAGAGAGTTCATGTCCTGTCCACGTCCTGTCCACATACTTCTGACCACACAGACCTGAACTCAGTGATCAGGAGGTGGGTGACCAAGTCCTGTCCCCATCCTGTCCACATACTTCTGACCACTTACACCTGAACTCTAATCAAGAGGAGAGTGACCACATCCTCTCCACATACTTCTGACCACACACACCTGAACTCTAATCAGGAGGAGAGTGTCCATGTCCTGTCCACATACTTCTGACCACACACACCTGAACTCAGTGATCAGAAGGAGAGGTGGGCAGTCGGTGTTTCTGATACAACCCCACTCTCTCTATCTGGGCTTGGGACCTGCACTTAGAGTGCACTGATACAGTAAGTGCACCTTACACTGCCTAGTCTTTTTGACCCGTCCCCACCTCCATCAGCTGATAGCACTGCTGAGATTCGAACCCCAGACCACAGATCTCAGCAGTAGTATAATAATAAAAAAGACGCGCTCCTGTAGCGATTGTTCGTTGCGGCTGATAAATGAGAGACGTTCTGAGTCGACTGTAGGAAGCAATAACGCCGTGATCTGATGTTTCCTCTGACGGCGGCGGAAATGATTCCTGACAGGACGGAGACGTATGAAGACAAACAAGCGCTTCTGATCTGATTTGGAACGTTACGGGAATTTCGTTACCGCGTGTTTTACCGTCTGGTGTTCTGGCTGACGTCTAGTTATTATATATATAATATATATATATATATAAATTGAATTGTCGTTTTGAATCTGTAGATTAAGTTTACGTTTATTGATGGGGGTTCTGTCCTGATTCGGAGATGTTCATGTGATCATATGATTTACACTATACGGACAAAAGTATTTGAACACCCCTCAAATTATTGAACTGAGGCGCTTCGGTAACACCCGGGACGGTTCTTTCCTTTTTTAGCATGACTGCACCCCTGTGCTTTTGGGGTGGACCGTGTTGACCACACCAATGTTGCCCCGTCCGAACACGCTTGTTGAGCAGCACATCAGGAATTATGGGAACTCGTTTGGATTAGTTCCCTCATTGCTGGTGTTACAGCCTGTGCTGTACTGGAAAGGCTGTCCACAGTATTTTGAAATATGACTGCAGGGATTGGCTGCAATGTTTTCCTTCAACTGCTGCAGACCTCCGGTCCTGACCGAGGAGGGTCGTGACACACGTGTTCAGCACCAGGCGGGTTCGTATGGAGATCCGTATCGCGCACGGAGAGTTCCCTGTCTCTGTGCAGTACCATCAATCAGCCAGCAGAGGTCATAACCGCAGCAGTTCTGAGAAACCCATTCGGCTCCCACAGTAGCTCCTGTTTTTGTTCTGGCTTTCTCGTACACTCGCTCAGTGGTTGTCATCCTCCTCCTCCATGAGATTTGCATCGGTTTTCTAATGCGCTTGTTTCTCAAAGGCCTGAATGCATCGTTCTTCCTTATATGTGGTTACTGGTCAGACCGAGGCTTTCATCAATCACAGCTCACCAGCATCATACCCGCTGCCCTTCTTGAGTTTACTTCACCAGCACCAAATATAAGGAGTCTGACTGTTCCATCATGATCTCCGGCACGTCTTCAGTTCATTATCACCTCCCTTTTAGCTGCATTTATTAACGTGCTAAATTCCTTCGCAGCCTCTTCGATAGACGGGTGTAAATTTTTATGTGTGTGTGTGTTCATTAAACCTGAAAGGGGGTAAACGCGCCTGTCAGGGATTTCCACAGAAAGTAAAATCGATGTCTCGAGGACGATGCCGGACGTAACCAGTAATTGAATTTTCATCCTGGGTGATTTTACCGGTCGTCGTATGTTTTTAATCCATGAATAACGAGTCGAGAACACACACCCTGACGTTACGCCGAGCTCGACGAGCCGGCCGGACGCGTCCCGGTCCGAACGCGCGTACGCTCCGACCCCGCGGTTTTGCTGACGCTCGGACTCCCGCCCGCCAGCCGCTTAATTAGCGCTGACTGATGTGATGGAGCGGCCGGTTCGAGCCAGCGCTCGGGGAAAAAAAATGGACGCTGTCAGCCCTTTAATTATTGAATAATTGTCAGTAAAAGATGGCAGCGGTTAGTGATATTAAAATGGATGGCATCGTCCAGCTGGTCCCGGTGTAATTGACGACGGCGGGGAGGCTTTTCCCGGCTCCAGGGGGGCGTTTGTGGTTTTATGGGGTGATTGGAACGATTTTGGGGTGGACCGTGTTGACCACATCGACGTTGCCCTGTCCGAACACGCTTGTTGAGCGGCACGTCGTGAATTATGGGAACTCGTTTGGATTCGTTCCCTCAGTGCTGGTGTTACAGCCTGTGCTGTACTGGAAAGGCTGTCCACAGTATTTTGAAATATGACTGCAGGGATTGGCTGCAGACCTCCAGTCCTGACCGAGGAGAGCCGGGACTAACACACGTGTGCAGCACGAGGCGGGTTCATACGGAGATCCGTATCGTGCACGGAGAGTTCCCTGTCTCTGTGCAGTACCATCAATCAGCCAGCAGAGGTCATAACTGCAGCAGTTCTGAGGAACCCCTTCAGCCCTCCCTCCCTCAGCTTGTTAACCAGCCCACTTGAATGGCACGTTGGCGATGAGGCACGGCTTGCCGTTGATGTTCCAGTTCAACCCGAAGGTTTATGATGGAGTTGAGATCGGGGCTCTGTGTCCAAGTCCAGTCACGTTTTTCTCTCAATGTTTAGCGCTAGGTTAGCAAGCTGTAGCGTGATAAACACGCGTCCGCCACACGAGCCCGGTGCTTTTGCTGAGTCTTGGCATTGCACGTGTTGACCTTAGGCTTGTGTGCAGTTGTGCAGTTATCAGTCATTGATCTGTAGTTTAAACGCTGCTCCTGCTGCTTTCAGGTCATCCTGCGACTGTCCGAGAGACTGCCGGTCTAGCTACAAAGAGAAATCTTGTGTAGCTCACCTGTTCGGGGACGATCTGTGGTTCCTTAAGGTGTTTGTTTTATATGGAGCAATTCTATACAGAACCTGATTGGCTGGATCAGTGGTGCCCATAAGTGCACAACAGATTCCCACGGGCACCTCGGCCCAGCCTGGATTCGTTTTCTAGGTTAGCTTTAGCCTTTAGCTAGCTTTTATAAATATGATGTGTTTCCCAGTCGCCTAGCAACAGTGCTCCGGCTGCGTTCGTCGCTGAGAAGGTTAGCGTAGCGTTAATGCGTCCCGTGGGGTTCGGCGTGATGTGATGAGGCGGCGTGTGAGTAAAGAGGTTACACGAACCGTTAGCGTGTGTTTGGGTTAATTGATTAATGAAGCGCGTCGCAGGTTTAACCGCGGCGTGAGGAGCCGAGCGCAGGCGGCGGAGAGGTAAAAAAAGGTGGCGGCGAGGTGAGAGGAGCTGAGTGAGACCTGGTCAGGGTCCCAGAACCTGAGAGAAACGAGTGAGGGCGCAGAAATAAAGGCTGATAACTCTGCTGAGATCTGCTGATTAACAGTGGAATAGTGAAATGATGACCATCACCAACACCAGTACGAACACCATTACTATCACCATCAACAACACCATTACAAACACCATTACCAGTACGAACAACATTACCAACACCAACACAAACACCATCACCTCCATCTCTAACACTGACACCATCACCAACAACAACACCAATATCATCACAGACACCATCACCAATACCATCGCCAGCATCATCAATCTAACAGCATAACCAACACCATTACCAAACCCATTACCAGTACGAACACCATTACTATCAACAACACCATCACCAACAGCATAACCAACACCATTACCAACATCATCACAGACACCATCACCAAAACCATCACCAATACATCACAGACACCATCAACAACACCATAACCAAACCCATTACCAGTATGAACACCATTACTATCACCAACACCATCGCAGACACCAACAACAATACCATTACCATCACTTACACCAACACCATAACCAACATCAACACAGACACCAAAACAATCACCAACACCATTACCAGTATGCACACCATTGATGACACAAACACCAACACCATCACCACCAAACCATCACAACACAAACACCATCACCACCATCTCCAACACTGACACCAACACCAACATCATCACAGACACCATCACCAATACCATCACCAGCACCATCAATATAACCAACACCGACACCATCACCACCATCTCCAACACCGACACCATCACCACCATCTCCAACACCGACACCATCACCACCATCTCCAACACTGACACCAGCACCAACATCATCACAGACACCATCACCAATACCATCACCAGCACCATCAATATAACCAACACCATCACTGACACTGACACCAACACCACCATCTCCAACACCAATATCAACACTGACGCCATCACCAGCACCATCAATATAACTAACACCATCACTGACACTGACACCAACACCACCATCTCCAACACCAACACCAATATCATCACAGACACCATCACCAATACCATCACCAGCACCATCAATATAACCAACACCATCACCAACACCGACACCATCACCACCATCTTCAACACCGACACCATTACCAACAACAACACCAATGTCATCACCAATATCATCACAGACACCATCACCATCACTGACACCAACACTATCACTATCATCACTGACACCAACACCATTATCACTACCATCATCACTAACACCATCACCAACACCGTATGTCGTTTTTGTATTGGAGTGTCGACAGAGTGACGCGTCCGTTCAGGCATCGTGCTGGACATGCGGGTGAGCAGATGGAAAACTGGTCTGTCCACCCTAAAACCGGTTGTATGGACACCCTTACATGTCCGTTACGGTGTATGTAAACTTTTGACCCAGAGTCATGCACATGAGATAGTGCTCAGCAGTGGGAACACGGACTGCTGGGCTCATTCAGGCGTGAGCCAATACGCCCGCGGGTGGCGCGGCTACGTTTAGCGCTGCGCGTTTCGGTTACGGCGTGATAAAAGGGCGCCGGAGCCGTGATCCTTATACACTGTGGCAAACACACATAATCTGTGCCATCTGTGCCATCCCGCTGATCCAGAGTGCTGAGGAGAGCTGAGAAGATCGCTAGCTCTACCATGAAACCATGCTAACGCTAAGTTCACGCTGGAAGTCGTGTTTACTGCAGCTAGCAGGGAGAAGATTAGCCGAGCGGCGTAATAAACGAGCGGAATAACGAATGATCCAGATAACGATCCGGGGACGAGATCCAAACCAATTCATGAATTAATAATTAAAGACGACGATTAAACGCTGCTTATTTATTCATGCCGCTGTTTGTTTGCTAGCTAGGTGACAGGGCTAATGCTAGCAGTAATACATTACCGTACACACGGCGATTATGCTATTAAACTCTAACTTTAGAGTCTCACTCTGATTAGCGCTGTTAGGGTTTTGGGTGCTGGAGCCTATCCCAGCTTTCCAATGGGTGCAAGGCACACAGCAACACCCTGGACGGGGCGCCAGTCCATCACAGGGCAGACACACACACACACACACACACACACACACACACACCCATTCACCTATAGGGCAATTCAGTGTCTCCAATTAACCTGACTGCATGTTTTTGGACTGTGGGAGGAAACTGGAGCTCCCAGAGGAAACCCACACAGACACGGGGAGAACATGCAAACTCAGCACAGAAAGGCTCAGTGGGTAGCACTGCCACCTCACAGCAAGAAGGTCCTGGGTTCGATTCCCAGGTGGAGCATTCCAGGTCCTTTCTGTGTGGAGTTTGCATGTTCTCCCCGTGTCTGCGTGGGTTTTTTGTCTGGGTGCTCTGGTTTTCTCCCACAATACAAAAACGTGCAGTCAGGATAATTGGAGCTACTAAAATTGCTTTAAGTGTGTGTGTGTGTGTTTGCCCTGTGATGGACTGGTTACCTGTCCAGGGTGTTTTCTCTCTAGATTTTATTTCTAGATTTTCATTCTAGATTTATTTATTTCTTATTTTTATTTATTTATTTATTACTTTTTATTTATTTATTTCATTTATTTATTTATTTATTTCATTTTTTTATTTTAATTTTTTTTATTGATTTATTTCATTTATTTATTTATTATTTTTTTTTATTTCTTATTTTTTATGTATTTATTTATTATTTTTATTGATTTCTTATTTTTATTGATTGATTTTTTTTTTTTAATTTATTTATAATTTTTTATTGATTTATTTATAATTTTTTATTGATTTATTTATTATTTTTATTGATTTATTTATTATTTTTATTTATTTATTTTAACCCAGTTTTCTTTCTGGCCTGCGCATACTTAACTGACTTATTTTGAGTTTTATTTCCACCTCGTCCTCTGATTAGGCATATCCATTTCCCTATTGTAATTCCTTTGGGCTTGCATTGCCCACCTGTTTTACACAAGTCAGTGGTCACGCTATGCTTTATATGTATCCTTCACTACCGTCACTTCAATCAGACAGTGAGGAGGAACCCTGATCGACCTTCCCAACCATAGACACGGTAAACTGTTTCTGTTGAGTGCCCGGCTCGGCTGGTAGCACCACTGATACACAGACGTTTTGCACTGGTGCAAAAACATTCATATTTTAGTGTGTAAACGTGCTACTCTGGTACGAGACGTCTCTTCATCTCTTGACATGATGAACCAACGCTCGCTTTTAAACGACTCATTTTCATTTCAGTCCACGCTGCACGTTCTCCAAGGTCGTCTGAAGAACCACCGTGAGAAGCTTCAAGTGGTTTTCATAGCGGCGCTTGAGTAGCACTGCTCTACTTTACGGTCCGGGGGGGAATCACAGCGTGCGGATGTGAGATTCGCTCCCAGCGTGTTTTTATTTAATAAATAATCTGAGCTTTAATAGATTCCTTAGCTGATGAAATTTGGGTTCATGTGCGCTACATGGACGAAAGTGTCAAACGTCTGTCAAACGCCTAAATTCGTTCGTTGGCTCAATTTGAGTGACATTCAACTGACCTTGACATTTTTATACAAACCTACAGATTATTAATAAATAAAAAAACAGGAATTTTATGAATGTGGTGAATATAAAAGGAAACCTGGTGACCCGCCCTGCTCCCTATACCGACCTGATCAGCTGCCTCAGTACAGAGGATTCTAATAACACATGGAACTCATAATCAGATTATTTAGACGCTCTACTTTACGTCACCACAGTTTTAGCTTACTAAGCTAACACAGTTAGCATCAGGCCGTTTAAACCGACGCTAGCACGCCGGCTAACGTCTCCCTCCGTGTACCGAAAACGCTTAAACCGTCCCTGACGCCACAATTTACAAATAAACCACACTCGTATAATTACACCTTTATACAGATTAAACATCAACCAGTTTATTAACACTTAAAAGGAACTCCGTTGGTTGCTCCACATTTCATTCGTCCACCACGTTTGTAGTTGTTTGTGAGAAAAGTCGTGCCGCACTGAATGCTGGGATTGATCTTCAGCGCTGAGGAGGCGTCGGACGCTCCCTCGTTATTCAGTCAGATCATCACTCAGAATCATTAAGGCGCCTCAGTAGGAGCATTTTAGGGGATCTAAGAATTTAGACATGCCCTCTTCTCAGGAGTGTAGTGTAGGATGATGGGAAATGTGTCTGTGTAGACAGAGAGCTCGGCTTTCACACAGACCCTTAGTAGTCTGAAGCTCGAGGGGTTTGGACGTGTTCCTGCCCTGCGCTCGGCCAGACCCCGACCGGAATACAGCATGAATGGAATATTTGTCATGTAAATAAAAACAAAACTGGCATCATGGTTGACGACAGGAGGTTCTGACATTAACAACCGTCCCTCATGTGTATAAACATGAGGAAACACTTTTTATTTTGGACCCGGCGAGAGCTCTGGCGACCTAAACAGACACAAAGTGACTGGGAGTGAAGGGATGAATGAGGAGGTTCGATCATGTGTGAGTAAGATTGACCGGGTCAGAAGAAAGCGCTCGGCTAAACTTAGCTCACATCAGAGCGGTCGAGCGTCCGGGGTTCAGCGCCTTCCTGAGCCGCTCAGACACGGACGCTCGGTCTGCATCGCTGCATCTGCATCGCTCTCTGCTTTTATCATCCAGCTCAGACCGGGTCAGGCGGGCAGTTTCCTCCTGTAACACGTTCGAGTGGGTCTGTGTGAAAACCTAGTGATCTCTCTACACAGACACATTTCACATCATCCTACACTCCCGAGAAGAGGGCGTGTCTAAATTCCTAGATCCCTTTAAATGCTCCTACTGAGGCGCCTTAATTCTGAGTGATGATCTGACTGAAAGATGAGGGAGCGTCCGACGCCTCCTCAGCGCTGAAGGCAATCCCAATTTATTTATGCTGGGCAGCTGCAAGGGTGGCACGGTGGCGCAGTGGATAGCACTATCATTTCATAGCAAGAAGGGGATGGGTTCGATTCCCCAGGTCCTTTTTGTGTGGAGTTTGCACGTTCTCCCTGTAAATCCAAAGACATGCAGTTGGACCAATTAGAGCTACTAGAAATTGCCCCAAGTGTGTGTGTGTGCCCTGTCATGGACTGGCGACCTGTCAGGGGTGTGTCCTACCTGTCGCCCAATAAATAAGCCCCACCGCGACCCTGACCAGGATAAAACAATGATAAACAGACGTGAGTGAATGAATGAATGAATGAATGAATGAGCAGCTCCAGTCTACTCTACTGACTGAGATGTGATCAGATTTATATTGAATGTGTAGACCCGTGTGTGTGTGTGTGTGTGTGTGTGTGTGCCCTGTCATGGACTGGTGACCTGTCCGGCCTTGCGATGAAACAGACCCACCGGGACCCTGACCAGGATGTAACAGACAGTGAAATAATGAATAAATGAATGAATGAATGAGAAGCTCCAGTCAGACTGAGATGTGATCAGATTTATATTGAACGTGTAGACACGAGTGTGTGTGTCTTTGTGTGTATGTGTGTGTATGTGTGTGTGTGCCCTGTGATGAACTGGCGACCTGTCCAGGGTGTGTCCTACCTGTCGCCCAATGAATAAGCCCCACTGCAACCCTGACCAGGATAAAATGATGATATACAGACAGTGAATGAATGAATGAATGAATGAATGAATAAGCAGCTCCAGTCAGACTATGATACGATCAGATTTCTATTGAACGTGTAGACCCGTGTGTGTGTGTGTGTGTGTGCTCACGTCCCGTGGGCTAGACGGAGAAGGAAAGGTGTGTAAACACGAGCAGATGCGGTGGGAGATTTACAGTGTTTGTCGGGAGTGAGAGAGCAAGGAAACATGGTCTCGTCTCTTCTTCACCCCGAGCTGCTGCTGTCAGGACGTAAACAAACGAGGAAAACGCACAGAGGCGGAAACCAAGAGAGCGAAGGAGAGACGGGCAGTGTGGGCGTGTGTGTGTGTGTGTGTGTGTGTGGGCATGTCTGTGTGTGTTTGTGTGTGTGTGTTTGTACAGAGGAACAATGTGGTAAAAGCAAAATAAATAAATCATTGTAAAAAATCCTAAAAATAAAACAGTGGTGCTATCAGCCAGCCGGGTTTCCACACAGACATGATTGGCTGTGTCTGAGTAGGGGGGCTGAAGTGCTGTGATGGATCTGCACCCTGTCTAGGGTATTCCAGACCTGCAGCGACCCTGACCAGGATGAAGCGGGGAATAAAATGTACTTAAATGAACTAGACCCCCCAACGTACACACTCAAAAGTATTTGGACGCCTGACTGTGAGCTCGTCGAGCAGTGAGAGTGACCTCTGTGTGACCTTTTCTGCTAGAACATCAGCCGCTCTTCTTTAAAGACTTGTGGGAATTTGTGCCCGTTCAGTCAAAACATGGCAGCGTTTGTATGGCTGGGTGCTGATCGATCAGTTGATGTTCAGGTTCATCCCAGAGCTGGTCTGGAGTTTATTTAAACCGAACTGGCGCCTTGATACATTTGCACGTGTAAAAGCATGAGGAAATGAGGCAGGACTTCGGATTCCGTCTGTGGGAATTTGTGCTCATTTATTCATGACTGTTGGTCATGTGATGCGCTGATATCGGATAAAATGACCTGGCTCACAGTCAACATTGTGGGGTTGAGGACAGAGCTCTGCACAGGCCACTGATGAAGCACAGTCACGCTGGAACAGGAAGGGTCCTTCCCTAAACTGTTGCTGCAAAGTTGAAAGCATGTGGTTTCCTTTATTGAACTGATTTATTACACCTGTTAGCGTTGTTGTGTCTGAAAAAAGTAGAAGTGGCGTCCCTAACTTTTGCACATGTAAAAGGAAACAAGGCAGGACTTTGGACTGTGTCTGTGGGAATTTGTGCTTGTTCAGTCACAAGAGCGCTCGTCAGGTGAGCAGTCAACATTCCAGTTCGTCTCAAAGTGTTCTGTGGGGTTGATGTCAGCGCTATCAGCCAGTCAGGCATCTGCACAGACAGGTTGTCTGTTGTGGCTGAAAATCCCAATATGTCCCAATGGCGTCCCAATACTTTTGCACATGTAAAAGTATGAGAAAATGAAGCAGGACTTTGGACTGTGTCTGTGGGAATTTGTACTCGATCAGGCATAGCATTCCAGTTTGTCTGTTCTGTGGGGTTGACGTCAGCGCTCTGCACAGCTCACGCTTGGACATGAAGGGTCCTTCCTCAAACTGTTGCCACAAACTTGTTAGCAGTGGCTGAATCACCTGAGCTTGATCTTTAGAAAGGGTGTCCAGGTACTTTTGGTCAATATTTTCACCAGTTTGTGGAAACATTAAGGACTGACCTTTGTGCTTGTGGTGCAGATTTTGCGGACCGCCAGACGAGTCGTTCCTGAGTGCCCGAGCGATGGTGTCGCCGACGCCGAGTCGTCGAGTCTGGAGGCGCGCGACAGGAAGTCCTGCTGACGGGAAGGGCACGCCAGCCATGGTGAGTGTGTGTCTGTGTGTGTGTGTGTGTGTGTGTGAGGCAGTTGCCATAGCAACCTTGCTCTCTCAGAGACACTGCGTACGTGAACTGAATCGGTTTCGTGAATCGACTCTGAGGAGTCAGAATCGACTCTCCATTGTTAATGCCTGGAATGAAAGAATCGACTCGCGCTGTAGATGATTCGTCAGATGATTGTTAATTATGCATCGAGGGCTCCATCGCCATTTTCTCTCAGCGTCAGAGTGAGAGAGTGAGAGAGAGAGAGAGAGAGAGAGAGAGAGAGAGAGTGAGAGAGCGAAAATAGTGAGAGAGAAAGAGTGAGCGAGAGAAAGTAAGAGAGCAAAGGAGTAACAGAGAAAGAGCAAGAGAGAGTGAAAGTAAGCGAGAGAGAGAATGAGCATAAGCGAGAGAGAAAGAGAGAGAGACGGTGAGAGAGTGAGAGAGAAAAAGAGAGAGCAGGAGAGCGAGAGAGAGAGAGAGGTACACTCTGCATCCCTTCTTTTCTACACACTTGTTCTGCGCACTGATATTAATGGCACCATGTAGAGGTAGGCGCAGCGTCAGTGTCCATGGTGACCGGTATCCATGGTGATGTCCATCAGCCAGAGCGAGTCTGTGTTTCCATGGCGATGCGCATCAGCACATCAGCATGTCGCATGCCAGTACGAGCATTGTTTTTTTTCAGCATGTCAGTCACAGCTCAAGCCCGGAGGGCGCAGATAATAGATGACATCATCTATAGCTTCGTCTCGGGGTCGTGTTCGGACCGAGGGTGGCGAGGTCGGCAACACTCCACCCCACACAGCCTGTGTACCTCACAAACTGGGAACATGGAACTCTGGGAACACAGGAGCATGTGTACCTCACAAACTGAGGATTCTGGGAACTCTGGGAACACAGGAGTCTGAGTACCTCACAAACTGGGAACACAGGGAACACAGGAGCATGTGTACCTCTCAAACTGGGAACACAGGAGCATGTGTACCTCACAAACTGGGAACACAGGGAACACAGGAGCTTGTGTACCTCACAAACTGAGGATTCTGGGAGCTCTGGGAACACAGGAGCATGTGTACCTCACAAACTGGGGATTCTGGGAACACAGGAGCATGTGTACCTCACAAACTGAGGATTCTGGGAACACAGGAGCATGTGTACCTCACAAACTGGGAACATGGAACTCTGGGAACACAGGAGCATGTGTACCTCACAAACTGGGGATTCTGGGAACTCTGGGAACACAGGAGCATGTGTACCTCACAAACTGGGGATTCTGGGAACTCTGGGAACACAGGAGCATGTGTACCTCACAAACTGGAGATTCTGGGAACACAGGAGCTTGTGTACCTCTCAAACTGAGGATTCTGGGAACTCTGGGAACACAGGAGCATGTGTACCTCACAAACTGAGGATTCTGGGAACACAGGAGTCTGTGTACCTCCCAAACTGGGGATTCTGGGAACACAGGAGCTTGTGTACCTCACAAACTGAGGATTCTGGGAACACAGGAGTCTGTGTACCTCCCAAACTGGGGATTCTGGGAACACAGGAGTCTGTGTACCTCACAAACTGGGGATTCTGGGAACACAGGAGCATGTGTACCTCACAAACTGAGGATTCTGGGAACACAGGAGTCTGTGTACCTCCCAAACTGGGGATTCTGGGAACACAGGAGCTTGTGTACCTCACAAACTGAGGATTCTGCCCCTAGTTTGACGCAACAACAGCCTCCACTCTTTCGGCATTCGTCTGTGAAGATTTGTGAGCGTTCAGTTAAAGAACTGATGTGTAGGATCAGGCCCGAAAAGGCCAGGCATTCCAATTCATCCCAAAAACTTCACTGTGAACCATCGAACAACACTAAATACAAGAACAGGTGAGGAGGTAAGGAGGTAAGGAGGTAGCCAGAAGTAAACGGACTTGTTTGAAAAGCGGACATACGTCAAGCAATACAGTCTAAGAACACTGAGCACTTACAACGTGGCACTTTGGAAACGAAGGTACCGGGGTACCTGGCACGCTGACAATGTGTCCGTGAGATCTGGGGACCTGAGAGAGCGGGTACCTGTCGCCCCGGGAACATGACGATTTGATATAATAGCACTGTGGGAACGTATAAACCTGAGAACGTCGGCGCCTGTGAATACAGGAGTGTGGCTACACTTCAGGAACATGACGCTCCGGAAACACGGGCTGAAGGTTTCCGAGAACAAACCGGCTCACAGGAACAAACATATCGACGCTTTAAATACACTAATGATCAAAAGTATTCGGACGCCCGGCCGTGAGCTTG
>NC_086009.1:1447500-1472500 GCF_030014385.1 Trichomycterus rosablanca | reverse complement strand
GTATTTTTTTGTAATAGGAGGTCCAGGGACGCTGTACAATATCTGACCCTTGAGCCTTGGGCACAAGTTCCGACATACACACTCCAAAATGTTGTTGGTTACAAGTAAAAGAGTGGACGCAAATACAGGCCCAAACGAGGGAGTGATGCGTATTATTTTGGAATAGGAGGTCGAGGGGACACGAGGCGAAACGGACGGTCGATTACAAGCCAGGTCTGACAACAACCGAGGCTCTTTTGACTAAAAGTGGGCACAAATCCCCACACACACACTCCTAAATGTTGTCGGTTACAAGTCAGGTCTTCTCATCCAACAATGAAGGCTGTTTTGACTAAGAAATGGGCACAAATTCCCACACACACACTCCAAAATGTTGTGAAATTAATTTTTGTTTATCTGTCCTTATTTCAGTGTTTGTGTTCGCGGTCTGCAGTAGAAACAGACGTAGTGTGACGCGGAGCCGGCGCATCCGTCAGCACGGACGGGCCGAACGAGCGTCGTTATTACGCCGGCAGATTTACGCCGGTTCGGTTCTGCTCCACCACCTTTGTTTTATCGGCGGTTATCCGCTGATCCGGCGCTCCCGTCGTGTCTCCGCCTGCAGGACGATAGAGCGGAAAAAGCTCAATCACAAAAAGCTCCTTCGTCTGCGACCGTTTGTGTATCTGACGATCATGGTGTGTGTGGTGGGGCGCCGAATTATTGTGGGTTCTGATCGCGAGCTTTTATGTGCAGCTACTGACCTGCGTTAAAGGAATTTATAGCCGACGGTGCTGGAAATACGTCCTTACTCGAGACGGGCATGAGTTTTTGACTTAAAAATCTACTCGATTCGTAAAATACTTCTCAAAATACTTGTTTATACTTTATATGACCAAAAGTATTTGGACGCTCATGAGTATCTGTATGGCTGGGCGCAGATGTTGGTCAGGAAAGTCTCCGTTGATGTTCCGGTTCATTCCAGAGCAGGACACTGGAGTTTGTCTTCATGTCTTTATACTGTATTATAGAGCTTTGCTTTGTTCACAGGGGCGCAGTCATGCTGGAACAGGAAAGGACCTTCCCTAATCAGTTGCTGCAAAATTGGAAACATATTTCCTTTATATCATTGATTTATTACACCTGTTAGCGACTGTAGTGGCTGAAACACATCATTATAATAATTAGATGGGACGTTCCAGCGAGAGGTAGGTCCTGGCTCACAGTTGACGTTCCGAGTCATCCCAGACCTGTGGAGATCACACCAGACTCTTTGTGCACAGGAGGAAGGAGCGCTTCCCTAAACTGTTGCCACAGAGTCAACAGCACGTAATTTATGGTCAGGTCAGGTCAGGGCTCTGTGCTGGAACAGGAAAGCCCTTCCCTAAACTCTTGCTGCAAAATTGGAAACATATTTCCTTTATATCATTGATTTGTTACACCTGTTAGCGACTGTTGTGTCTAAAAGACATGAATTTAATAATTAGACTGGGCGTCCCAGCGAGAGGTCCTGGCTCACAGTCGACGTTCCAGTTCATCCCAGAGGTGTTCAGCGGGGTTAATGTCAGGGCTCTGCTCCGGCCTGTGGACATCACACCAGACTCTTTGTGCACAGGAGGAAGGAGCGCTTCCCCAAACTGTTACCACGGAGTCAACAGCACGTCGTTTATGGTCAGGTCAGGGCTGGTGGAAGGGACGGGTACCGCCGGAGTCAAAGAGGAAGAGAGGTTCGGTGAAAAGGTTACCATGGTAACGCTCCTCGCCGAGGACGGAGCCAGAGAGGGATGGGCGAGAGACACAGAGATACTACAGCAGAGAGAGAGGGAGGTGGTTAGGATGCGGGTACGGCGCCAGGATGAAGGGGCACCGCGTGTCAGCGCTGCAGGTTAATCTTTTATCAAACGCAGAGGGCAGCGCGGTGTTTACGGGGCGAACCGAAACCCTGCGGAGCGCCGGGAGAGGGAGCGGCCGAGGGAGGGAGGGGTGTAGTTAAAGAGGAGCGAGATTAGGGACCCTGTGATGCTGAGCAAAGTAAATTTCCCAGCAGGCCCATTTATAACCCGGACAAACCAGGCTGGAGCGGGAGATACGATTGTACTGGCGCTCCAGCCGGATGGCGCCTGATCTGCTAGGTGGCGTTTTTTTATACTATTTTATTTCTGCATTTTCTTCCTTTTTTCCCTTAATTTAGTCATAGCCAGTTGGTCTTCCGCTCCTGGAGACCCCGATGGCGTACGAGGAAGGTATACTCGCCTGACACGCCCTCCCTCTGACACCGACCCCTTCTTATCCCCCCGTACTTCGGTGGATTGGCGTGTGAGGCCGGTCTTGCTCAGGTAGAGTTATGCGCTGATCCCCACGTTCCTCCACTTCTGTACAGGCGCCTCGGGCTACTAACTTACACAGGGTCCTTACACAGCCTTGATTTTGATCAGCCTCAGAGCTTCTAGTGATGTAAAGCTCGCTTGACTGTGAGCAGTAAGGAATCAGGAGGCCAATCATTGGCCAAAGTGACTCACAGTACTGTGACAGTATATTGTCTAAGCAACTCAGGGTTAAGGGCCTTGCTCAAGGGCCCAACAGTGGCAACCTGGCAGTTGTGGGGCTTGAACCAGCAACCTTTTGATTAGTAATCCATTACCTTAACCGCTAGGCTACAGCTGCATATCAATAAATAAATGGATTCGTTTTCGAGCGACCGCGCCGCGGCCTCGTTCCCATCCTGAACCCGCTCCGCCTGAGTCATGGGCGCGGCTCCCATCTCCCATCACGCTCACTTAACGTCGCGCTCGGCACTCGCAGCTAATCGCGTCTCCCGTCAGTCACGCGTGAAGATGACACGACCGCCGGCTGATCAAACCCAGGCGCCGCTAATTTAGAGCACGATGTTTCAATAACGATCGTTACGGAGATTATCGGCCCCCGGTTCAACTGCGGCACGGGCTTGAACTGGCAACCTTATGATTACTAGTCCAGTCCGGTACCTTAATCACTGAGCTATCACTAGATACTGAACTAGTGGCACAGTGTGTATGTGTGTGTGTGTGTGTGTGTGTGTGTGTTTAATGCCGTTACACTGTGTGTTGTATACAGCTCAAACAATTGAGGGTTAAGGGCCTTGCTCAGGGGCCCAACAGTGGCAGCTTTTTGCCAATAATGGGACTTGAACTGGCAACCTTATGATTACTAGTCCAGCAGTTTAACCACTGAGCTACCACTGCATTGTTTATTCTCTTGAATCAGTGTCTGTGTGTGTGTGTGCGCGTGTGTGTGTGTGTGTGTGTTTAACGTGGTTACACGGTGTGTTGCGCATTATCGATTAATCTGAGCGCGTCTCCGTCCTGCGGCTTCCAAACCACCGCCCGTCCCTCCCGCGCCCCGTCCATCCGCGTCCTGCTTTATATGCACGTGTGTGTGTGTGTGTGTGTGTATGTGCGTCCCGGCTCGTCTCCTCCTTCTCCGGCGGAATATCATCGGTATTAATTCTCCGTTTCTCCTTCCAGCCCTCCCGTCCCTGATCCTCCCATAAATCTCGTCCTCATCCCTCATCCCTCATCCCCGGCTGCGCGGCGTCCGTCCGTTAGCGCCGATCATTTCGTTCTCCCCCTGCGGCCGCTCGGTCGTCCGTCAGCGCCGAACCCGCTCTTCAATCCTCTCTGTGTCTAATGAGTTAGCGTGTCGCCATTAATAACCGCCCATGTTCCGCCAGACGCTCTTATACCAGGTTAATGAGGTCGGCGAGGTCGAACGGACCCGTGGTGAGGTTCGTCCCGGTGCCGGACGAGGCGTCTGTCGAAATAAAGACGCGGCGCCCACGGGTACATTTAGGATGACAGAGAACACGTGCGCTTTGTGGCGACTTGCGGTGAACATTAGGATTGGACAAAATGACGTGGAGTAGTGGTCTCCTGCCAAGGTCTGAGAAAACCGAAACTGGCACCTTGTGCTGAGAGAATGTTCGGATGGGCGCCTGGGTGGCACAGAGGGCTGGTATAGATATTGAATCTCCTTATTTCTGCTGCAACAGCGACCCCTACTGTCCGGTTGATGTGGCCACAAGTGTGGCCACTAGAATCCGAGCAGCCTGTGGCCCTTCTGTGGCCCCTCTCGACCCTCAGCAGGGGCATCGTGTGCCAAATTGAGTGCACGGAGGAAGGGTGTGGGTTCTGAACCCATGGCGATGTAAAGCTTGCTGAACTGTGGACAGTGTGTGTGGTCAAACAAGCTCTGTTTATATGGGCACAGAGAAGTCACCAGCTCAGGTCAATTATAATCAGTAAAGGGTGGTGCAGTGGGTAGCTCTGTCACCTCAGTGCAAGAAGGTCCAGGGTTCGATTCCCCGGCTGGCCGGTCAGGGTCCTTTATGTGTGGAGTTTGCATGTTCTCCCCGTGTCCGTGTGGGTTTCCTCCAGGAGTCCCCTGTGATGGACCGGGGTGTGTCCTGCCTTTCGGCCAGTGACTCAGACCCACAGCGACCCTGACCAGGATGAACTGGTGGTAAAACAGACTATAAATGAATGAATAGCAGGATGATGAAACCCGGCTTCGAGGACACCAAGTCACGTCTAATCTGCGCCGAAACCCAAGACCTTGGCGTCCTACCGTCTCCCAAATTTGTCTTTCTGCTTTACAAGGGGACGCAAGGAGAGCGGCTATCTGCACCCTCGTGCCCTGCATCCGAAATTCGAGCGGCGCCAATCGCTAAATTAGAAACTAGATTCGAAATGAGCGATAAAGCACTGCCACGCCCGCTTTCAGACCGAGGGCTCGCACGTGGCACGTTTTGTGAAGCGTTTTTTTATTGCCCTGGTCGCTATGCTATGATGGTTTGTGAGCAATCCAGGCTTTATAGTAATTAAATGAGGGTTTTTACGGGATTCGAGCCCTCTGACTCTCACGTGTCCTTCTGCTTCTCTTTTCCAGTAATCCCGCCCGGAGAGGCTCCTCGCATCCTCGGAGAACCTTCCGACCTTCACAAGACACGGCGACAGGTGGAATACGTGGAACACTTGACCCTGGACCAAGGTTCACCTAGACGTGAGGACTCTCAGTGAACCCTGGAGACACGGATACCTTCTGAACGTCACTACACCTCCGGAAAACAGGAAAGGTCATGACCCAGTTGCCATGCGGATCACCACGGTGACCGGCCTTCCCAGCCCCGCCCCCTGCCTCCTCCTATTGGCCCATCTGCTGCTCCGGCTCCTCCTCCTGGGCCAGGACGTCGCGGGGGCCACGTCCACCTGCCCGGCGCCCTGCAGCTGCTCCAACCAGGCCAGTCGGGTCATCTGTACCAGGCGGAACCTGGACGAGGTGCCCGAAAACATATCCAACAACACGCGGTACCTCAACCTGCAGGAGAACTCCATACAGGTGAGCGCGCTCCATTTAGTCATATCCAATTACCCAGTTGCGTTCCACTTTCTCTCTACGGCTACAGACCGTCAGTCCTGACCGAGGAGAGCCGTGACACACAGCCCATTGCACGAGATGGGTTCCAATGGGGCTCAGTCTCGCGCATGGAGAGTCACGCACTAATCTACGTTATCCCCCGTCTCTGTGCAGTACCAGCGATCAGCCAGCAGAAGTCATAACTGCAGCAGTTATGAGGAATCCCCTCCAGCAAACCACCCTATCGTTTATTTTTTTTTTTTTCCAATTTTCCTCCAAATTTAGTCATATCCAGTTACCCGATCTCATTTCGCTTTTTCTCTACAGCTGCAGACCTTCAGTCCTGGCCGAGGAGAGCCTTGACTGACACGCCCCCTCCTGCATGAGATGGGTTCATGTGGGGCTCAGTCTTGGGCATGGAGAGTCACGCACTGATCTCCATTATCCCCCGTCTCTGTGCAGCACCATCGATCAGCCAGCAGAGGGCGTAACTGCAGCAGTTATGAATCCCTTTGGCAACCAACCCTATCGTTCGTGTAGGTGCCTGTCGGTAGCTGAGCTGAGAATTGAACCCACAACTTTGAGATGGCAGCTCTGATGTCCCAGCTTGGCTTTTTTTCCATTTTCCCCCAATTTTCCTCCAAATTTAGTCGTATCCAGTTACCCGTATGGCTTCAGACCTCCACTCCTGATTGAGGAGAGCTATGCCCCCTCAGACACGTGTGCAGTACCGACAGCTTCTTTTCACCTGCATGAGACGAGTTCATGGGCTCAGTCTCGCGCATGGAGAGTCACGCACCGATCCACGTTAACCCCCGTCTCTGTGCAGCGCCATCGATCAGCCAGCAGAGGTCGTAACTGTAGCAGTTATGAGGAATCCCTCTGGCATCCAACCCCACAGCCCATCATCGTTCGTTCGTGTAGGCGCCCAGCCTGCCGGTCGCAGAGCTGAGATTAGAACTAGCGTGTTTTACTGCTGCGCCACATGAACGCCCCAGTCTGGCGGTTTTAATTAGCATCTTTGACGGGGAGCAAATAAAAATAATCCCAGTTGAAGTCTGAGCGCTGAATCAGGGGTTGTGAAGTGACCCAGTTCGAACGCCTGCGCTCTGGGGGGATCACAAAACATCTGCATTGAAAATAGACTAAAAAATAATAGCGCTCTTTATCCTGCCTCAGTTTCCGTAAAAAAAAAAAGAAGATTTGATTTGTCGTAGCCCCGAGCCCCACTCGAAATGATTAAAAAATCTAAAAATGGTTCTGCGCCCGAGGGCATCCTACATATTTCCCTCCTCAGATCCTTCCTCTCAAGTCGCCTTGTACCCTCGGAGTACAGACTCGACGGCTCCCACCCCCCGTTTCCTTTTAAACGCCCCCGTCGCAGAGCATTTTACACCCCTGCCTTTTCTCCCCGAGTTTTGAGGAGGTGATGGCACCGGGCCGCCGAGAGCCTTCGCTCCGTACCCAGCGGAGAGCGGCTCGGGCTGTCGACGACCTGCCAGCTCGCTCCGAGTCTCAGACATGTGAAATTGCAGGGATTTTTGATGTGCGGTCACCCTCCGTCACGTCTCGGGAGAGGTTTAGTGAAGCGAAGATATTTCTCTGTCTTTTAGCCACGTCGTTTTGGGGAGAGTTTGATCTGGAGGGCTATAGCAGAATACGCCAGTCTGGTTCTTAATAATTAATACGATTCTTTAATTGTGACAGCAGTGTGTCCTACAAATGTACAAATAATTAAATACTAACCAATTAATTCAGCCTAAACTAACCTAGAGCTGATTCTTCTCCCCTCCAGGTGATTCGCTCGGACACCTTCAAGCACCTGAGGCACCTGGAGATCCTCCAGCTCTCCAAGAACCAGATCCGTCAGATCGAGGTGGGTGCCTTCAACGGCCTTCCGAACCTCAACACCCTGGAGCTGTTCGACAACCGGCTGACGCTGGTGCCGTCGCAGGCGTTCGAGTATCTCAGCAAGCTCCGGGAGCTCTGGCTGCGCAACAACCCCATCGAGACCCTGCCAGGCTATGCCTTCCACCGCGTGCCCTCCCTGCGCCGCCTCGACCTGGGCGAGCTTAAAAAGCTGGACTACATCTCGGACGCCGCCTTCGTCGGCCTGGTCAACCTGCGCTACTTGAACCTGGGCATGTGCGGCCTGAAGGACATCCCCAACCTGACGCCCCTGGTCCGACTTGAGGAGCTGGAGCTCTCCGGGAACAGGCTGGAGATCATAAGACCCGGATCCTTCCAGGGCCTGGAGTCTCTGCGCAAGCTCTGGCTGATGCACTCGCAGATGACCGTCATCGAACGCAACGCCTTCGACGACCTGAAGAGCCTGGAGGAGCTCAACCTGTCCCACAATTCCCTGCACTCGCTCCCTCATGACCTTTTCACACCCCTGCAGAAGCTGGAGCGGGTTCATCTGAACCACAATCCCTGGGTTTGTAACTGCGACGTGCTGTGGCTGAGCTGGTGGCTAAAGGAAACCGTACCGAGTAACACGACCTGCTGCGCCCGCTGCCACGCGCCACCCTACCTGAAGGGCAAATACATCGGCGAGCTGGACCAGAGCCATTTCACCTGCTACGCCCCTGTTATCGTAGAGCCTCCGACCGACCTCAACGTAACCGAAGGGATGGCCGCCGAGCTCAAATGCCGCACCGGAACCTCCATGACGTCGGTCAACTGGATCACGCCCAACGGCACCCTGATGACCCATGGGTCGTACCGTGTCCGGATCTCCGTGCTCCACGACGGCACACTGAACTTCACAAACGTCACCCTGCGTGACACGGGCCAGTATACCTGCATGGTGACCAACTCCGCCGGCAACACCACAGCGACCGCCGTCCTGAACGTTACCGCTGCAGACACCAGCGTCAACTACACCTACTTCACCACTGTGACCGTGGAGACCGTCGAATCGACCGGAGACGAGGATTCGACCCCGCGTTCCATCAACGAGACCATCATCCACATCCCCGGTCCAACGCCTTCCGGCCGCCTGTGGCACGACGTCATCCCGACGACCGCCTCCTCCCTGTCGGTTCTCGGCTCGTCGTCCTCCCCTCGAGCGACCAAACACACGTTCACGGTCGCCGTCTCCGAGCCCAGCTACCCCTCCGGCCTGGACGACGTCATGAAGACCACCAAGATCATCATCGGCTGTTTCGTGGCCATCACCTTCATGGCGGCGGTCATGCTAGTGGTCTTCTACAAGCTGCGGAAACAGCACCAGCTGCACAAGCACCACGGACCAGCCCGGGCCATCGAGATCATCAACGTGGAGGACGAGATCGGCGCCAACGCCAGCGTCCGAGGGAGCGGGATCTCCGGCGGGTCCACCATGCCCCAGGTCGGATCGGGCGCCGGGAGCCTGCGCCTGCATCACCCGGAGATCGTCAACCTGCCCAACCTGGCTCGGACGGACCACCTGAACCACTACTACAAGCCCCATCACTTCAACAACAACCTGATGAGCCTGGGACTCTCCGGAGGCCCCGGGATGGGGCTCAACAACAACAACAACCCCTGCTCGCAGATCCCCACCATGCAGATTCCCTGCTCTCAGGTTCCTGTAACGGTGAGCTCCATCCCCTCCTCCATGCCGCTGCCCACTCTGGGCATTCACGGATCTCTGAAAGGCCTGATGAGTAAAGGACCCAACCCACAGATCGAGCCTTTGCTCTTCAAGAGCGGCTCCAAGGAGAACGTCCAGGAGACTCAGATCTGAGAGAGAGGGGAAGGATGTAGGACAGAGTGAGGGAGGAATTTAGGAAGGTGACTCCGGACTCCGGGGAGACGGATGAGGTGCTCTCACTGTCTGGTCCTGGTTAGTTGTTCTCAGGAGTAACGAGGAGGGTCGACCCGGCGTTGTTGGACGTATTATCGACACGACAAGACTTAGCTGCGGGCCGACACAGTTTTGTTTTTCGTCTTTAAATCTCACTCTGAGTCGACGTCAGATCACTCGGTTCTGTTTTAATCGATCGGTACAATTCGATCTGCGATTACGTGCCAGAAACGAGCACTGGCGAGCATTTTAAACATTTCTATAGGAATAAATATAGATATATAGAGCGTAGGTGCGTTCTGTATATGTATATACGACGCTGTTGAGATTATTTCGGCTGTAGGGACGGCGGAGGATCACGTTTATGATGGATTAGACAGACCAGCACTGTGTTGAGGGCTTCGTTTTTGTAAAAGACCTCCTGGGGGTCAAGGGAAGTGTGCGAGGAATTTAAAGGGAACCTACAGGAACCTAACGGAAACCTAAAGGGAATTTAAAAGGAACTTAACGAGAACCTAAAGGGAACATACAGGGAACTTAAGGGAACATAACGGGAACTTAACGGGAACCTACAGGGAACCTACAGGGAACCTAAAGGGAACCTACATGGAACCTAAAGGACCTACAGGGAACCTAAAGGAACCTAAAAGAAATTTAAAAGGAACTTAACGAGAACCTAAAGGGAACCTACAGGGAACTAAAGGAACCTAAAGGGCAAACGAGGATCTAAACGTCTTCAAACCGACTGTGAGAGTAAACACGATATATAAATCTATTTTCATCCAGAGGAATAAATTATAATTATGGAGAATCTTTACATTCTACGTTTGAGCGAAGGCCACGACTTCGGAGGCATCACGCGCCCACGCCCGTGACCGAGCAAGCTTTGAGACTCGAAAACGTCTAAACTTTTTATCTTGCTCCGCCCGGGGCGCGTCTCTGACTTCTTTTTAGTCCCACAGATCCTTTCCTTTTTCTCGTTGCGTTCTTACTAACAGGGTCGTTCAAGGCGAGTCGCGTTTCGCTCTGCGGAATTAACGGACCGGACGTTTCACCCGCCGGCTGTCCGGACTACGAGGAAGAACCGCCAACACGGACTATTCTAACCACGACGCTAATACAGTTCTAGAAAGCAAAAATGTGAATCTTTTATATTATTTCCGTTTCTTGCTGCTACACGGATGAAGTGATGATTTACGCCACCGTCCCTCTGTTACCACGAGCGTTATTCCAACCACAGAAACGCTTCTACGTCCGATCAGTGTTTTGTTTATTATTATTATTATCATCAGTTTTCATTTTATTCCGGGTTCCTTTCGTATCCCGGAGCTGATGTTTGTATTTCATCGTGCTAGCCGCAGCGTTTATTCTCAGCGCCGCCTCTGAGACCAAGCAGCGACTTAAATAATAAAAATACAATAAAATTTATAAACAACAAACAAACAAACAAACATAGAGCCTCTAAATAAACGTGGCTCTTTTTTGAAACGATTCCCGCGACGTTTTCTACCGTACCACCTCCACCAGGAGGCAGAATATATTTATATTTTTCCCCCGTGGTAGCGGAACGCCGGGCGCTACGACGGATTTTCGGGTTGATTCCCGGGCGGAGACTTTTAGCGCCCGAGAGACTCGTCCAGAAGGTAAGAAGGACGCGCGAGACGGAGTCCGGCGGCTTTTTATAACCCAAACAAGGACGAGTAAATAAAAGAATGATAGAATTATAGAAGCTCTTTCTAAAGAAACAGACCTGTTCTGATATTCTGTGTCTCTCATGATTTGTTTTGATCTCGTTTGATTTTTTGGTTTTATTTTATATTCTTTTGTTTATTATTTCTGAACTGGAGTTCTCTTTATTGTAATATTGTTATTGTTACTCTGATTAGCGAAGTCGTTACGGCGAGAGCTGTTCTATTTAGAAGAGGATGGAATTAAAAAGAATTATGGCACATGAAAACGGGAAACGAACATGAAACCTGCTGGTGTCTCTTTTCTTTTGAACATTCAGATTCTGCTGCGTGATTCATTTATATTTTTGATGCTTAGCGAAGGCTTTTATTGTTCCCCAGTACAACGTGCTGAACCCATACAGGACAGGAGGGTAAATGATACTAAACCATGATTAACTATATATACGATACATGTTTCGGTTATCTGACTATAAAATATTTGACACTCTTGACGTGAACAATCTGCTGCTGTTCCAGTAGCGTGTTCAGCTGATTTAATGTTGGTAGTTTGTTTGGTTTAGGAGGTTTTATTTCTTTTTTAGGTAGTTAATTTATGTTAATGTTACTTCCAGATTATCCAGAATGTTCAGTTTTTTACTTTATTAAACTTTATTTAGTTTATTTGTGTTTGTTTAGCTTAGTTTAGGTAGTTTGTTAGTGTTTGGTCAGTTTATATGTGGTAGTTTAGTTTGGTGTTTGGTTAGTTTAGTTTATTTGCCTTTAGTTTATTTGTGTTTGGTTTGGTTAGGTTAGTTTATTTGTGTTTGGTTAGTTTACTTGTGTTTGGTTAGTTTATTTGTGTTTGGTTAGTTTAGTTTTGTTTAAGTAGTTTATTTTATTTTTGTTTGGTTAGTTTTTGTGTGTGGTTAGTTTAGTTTGTGTTTGGTTGGTTTATTTGTGTTTTGTTTGGTTAGTTTAGTTTGTGTTTGGTTAGTTTGTGTTTTGTTTGGTTAGTTTATTAGTGTTTTGTTAGTTTAGTTTATTTGTATTTGGTTAGTTTAGTTTGTGTTTGGTTGGTTTATTTGTGTTTTTTTTAGTGTCTTTGTTTATTGGTTCTCTGTGTGGTCAGTTTGTTAGTGTTAGTTTAGTGTAGTTTGTGTTTAGTTAGATCATTTGTGTTAGTTTAGTTTACTTGTGTTAAGTGTTCAGGTCATTAATTTGTGGACACTTTATTAATAGTGTGGTTGTATTTAGTTAATTATTGGTAGTTTTCAGTATTATTAGTGATAAACCAGAGAAAATCTTAAGTCATGTTCAGCCATGTTGCCAAAAATATGTGGACTGCGGCTGTTTAAGCCACATCTGTATCCAACAGGTGTAAAAAAATCATTTAAACAAAGTGAATTATTTGCTTTATAATTGACAGAGGTTGTTTGGCCGTTTCCTGTCCCCGTACGTGGACGCTGGGTCCTCAGGGACGGAGTCTGATGGGTTTAGTGTAGAGGAGGAACTCCAGTGACCTGCTCCTGACCTCAGTTCTGCTGAACACCCTGAATAATTGGAAAACAGATTGGAGTCGAAGTTCTCATCAGCGTGAGTGCCTGACCTCACTGGTGCTCCTTTGACTAAGTAGGCACAGATTCCCACGGGCACACTCCGAAATGTTGTTGGAAGCCTTTCTAGGAGATTGGAGGTTGTTACAGCTGCTGCAAAGAGGGACCGACTCCAAAATAAAGCCTGTGGTTTTGGAAGGGAACGTGGAACAAGCTCACGGTCGGGTGTCCAGATACTTTTGATGAATTAGTGTTACATAAATGAGTGTAATTAATTTCGGCAGGTCCGGTTCTGACCCCCTGCAGGGGCGTTTGATGTCGTGTGGGTTCGTTAAGCCCGGATTCTCTGGATTCGGGGACGTGAGAGAAGAACGAGATCTCCGCCCGTTCTCGGAACGACACCCATTAGCGGTGCCGAGAATCACCGGTGCACCGTGTCGACACCCCGTTGTCCCGGCAACACGCCTTCCGATAATTGAGCCGGAGCGCATCAAAGGTGCCGCGGCATCTTCGCTGGTCCATTTGCTAGTGTATTTGCAGCTCCGTCAAACTAAAAAAGACTCACACACACACACACACACATGCATGCCCACGCTTCAGCTCCAGCCCTGGCATCTCCTCCCATTCCCACGGCGATGTTTCCCTGGCAACTGTTGCCTCTGCGACGGTCACCATCGCCGAGCTCGGGTCTCTGATGCAAATGCAAGTGCAGGAAATGTTTTTCGAAGACGCATCACACACACACACGTACACACACACACACACACACGTCGTCCTAAATGATTTATTTTGAGCACGGCAACGCGGGAGGTCGTCGACATTCATGAACCTGACAAGAAGTTCGCATCAGATATGCCGCTGATTCGCCGCGTGTGTTCATACGATGCTGCGTTATCTCAACATCAACTTCGTCTACATACGCTATACGGTCAAAAGTATTCGGACGCCTGACCGTGAGCTCACTGGACGTCCCATTTTAAAAACAAATGCTATTGAAACAGAGATAAAACGACTGCCGCTCTTCTGAGAAGCTTCTCACACACATTCTTCCAGGTTCAAGGGGCGTCCCAATACTTTTGTCCATACAGTGTACCTGTCAGGCGGTGCGGCTGCTGTGCCTGTAAGTCCTGTCAGTTGTTCACTGTAGTCTGGGAGATGAGGTGTGTATTTGTAAGCCAACTTGTGTACCAGTCAGTCCCCATCAGAGTACCCATCAGGCGTGATATAGAATGTGTAGTCAGTGTACCCATCAGTCATGGTATAAAATGTAAAAGCAGTGTACCCGTCAGGCGTGGTATAAAATAAGTAAGCAGTGTACCCGTCAGGCATGGTATAGAATGTGTGGTCAGTGTACCCGTCAGTCATGGTATAGAGTGTGTGGTCAGTGTACTCATCAGTCATGGTATAGAATGAGTAAGCAGTGTACCCGTCAGTCATGGTATAGAATGAGTAAGCAGTGTACCCGTCAGTCATGGTATAGAATGAGTAAGCAGTGTACCCGTCAGTCATGGTATAGAATGAGTAAGCAGTGTACTCGTCAGTCATGGTATAGAATGAGTAAGCAGTGTACCCGTCAGTCATGGTATAGAATGAGTAAGCAGTGTACCCGTCAGTCATGGTATAGAATGAGTAAGCAGTGTACTCGTCAGTCATGGTATAGAATGAGTAAGCAGTGTACTCGTCAGTCATGGTATAGAATGAGTAAGCAGTGTACCCGTCAGTCATGGTATAGAATGAGTAAGCAGTGTACCCGTCAGTCATGGTATAGAATGAGTAAGCAGTGTACCCGTCAGTCATGGTATAGAATGAGTAAGCAGTGTACCCGTCAGTCATGGTATAGAATGAGTAAGCAGTGTACTCGTCAGTCATGGTATAGAATGAGTAAGCAGTGTACCCGTCAGTCATGGTATAGAATGAGTAAGCAGTGTACTCGTCAGTTGTGGTATAGTATGTGAAAGCAGTGTACCCGTCAGGCATGGTATAGAATGTGTGGTCAGTGTACCCGTCAGTCATGGTATAGAGTGTGTGGTCAGTGTACTCGTCAGTCATGGTATAGAGTGAGTAAGCAGTGTACCCGTCAGTCATGGTATAGAATGAGTAAGCAGTGTACCCATCAGTCATGGTATAGAATGAGTAAGCAGTGTACCCGTCAGTCGTGGTATAGTATGTGAAAGCAGTGTACCCGTCAGGCATGGCATAGAATGTGTTCTTAGAGTACTCATCAGTAATGGTTAAATAGGGTGTGGTTAATATTCCTGTCATGTTAAAGGAGGTGTGGCTAGTGTACCTGTCAGTCGTGGTATAGAATGTGTGCTCAGTGTATCTATCAGCCGTGGTTAAACAGGGTGTGGTTAATATACTGTACCTGTCAGTCACGCTAAAGTAGGTGTGTCCTCCGTATTTGTCCAAACCAATCCGTTACATCAGTGTAACGTCCAGTTGTAGGACAGGTCAGTCCCAGTAAAGGCGTGGCTTCTGTATCAGCAAAAGAGGCGTGGCCTGTGTGCCTGTCAGTCAGTCAAATGTATGCTAATAAATGTTCTATAAAGCATCGCAAACTTGCTGCTGAGTATCGTAGCACTGCAGTGATTTAGGTCATGGGGAGAAACACACACACACACACACACAGCACCGACGATCATCAACACACACACACACACACACACACACACACAGCACCGACGATCATCAACACACACACACACACAGAGCGAGCAGAGACTCAGGCCGCCTGAGGCTGATGAAGACTCATGCAAAGAGCTAAATGCCAAGTTGTTGCTGCAAGTTTAAATAAACCTGAAGTTCTTGTGTGTGTGTGTGTGTGCGTGTGTGTGTGTGTGTGTGTATATACAGTATATTAGTGTGTGTGTGTCTGTGTGTGTGTATATTAGTGTGTGTGTGTGTGTGTGTGTGTAGGCAAACGTCATGCCAGTTCACATGTAGGCGTTTTGTGTGCTGATTTGATCTCTGTGTTTCATTCAGCAGTTTCTCAGCGTGGGTTTTGAAAAGCGGCGTTTGTTTATTTAGCCTGTGGAGGAAACACGGTGGGCGCGGCACGAGGTGCGTCCACAGTGGCGTCCACAGTTCGAGGTGCGTCCACAGTGGCGTCCACAGTTCGAGGTGCGTCCACAGTGGCGTCCACAGTTCGAGGTGCGTCCACATTGACGTTCACTGCGACGTCCACAGCGGTGTGATTGTGTGATTGTGTGATTGTGTGATCACGCTATACGACTTTTAAAAACTCTGAATTGCTGTAGCGTTTACCACCGTGGTGCGGTCACCAAGGGGCAGTAACGGCTCAGTGGCACCCTCTCTCAAAGGTGCCATGTCATGGCGGATCTGGACCGGCGCTGGACTGTGCACACAGTGTGTTTTATCGTCCCACACCCGAGAGCGAAGGCTGCCCCAAGCTCAAAAGGGGGTCGATTTAATCCCGTAATAACACCTGGAGTTTAGAACAGGACGTCCAGCATGATCACGATCGAGTGTCCACACACTGTTGGTCATTAATTTGACGCTTCTGCAGGAATTTTGCCACCATGTTGGTGCCAGATGGCATCGTTTAGCGATGGGTGATTTTTTTTTAAGCCCTTCAACTGCCTGTCCATCACCTGCCCGTCCCTCACCTGCTCGTTCTCCTCACTCGTCCCTCACCTGCCCGTCCCTCACCTCCTCGTCCCTCACCTCCTCGTCCCTCACCTGCTCGTTCTCCTCGCTCGTCCTTCACCTCCTCGTCCCTCACCTGCCCGTCCATCATCTGCTCTCGTTCTCCTCACTCGTCCCTCACCTGCTGGTTCTCCTCTCTCATCCCTCACCTGCCCGACCCTCACCTGCCCGACCCTCACCTGCCCGTCCCTCACCTGCTCGTCCCTCACCTCCTCGTCCCTCACCTGCCCGTCCTTCACCTCCTCATCCCTCACCTGCTTGTGCTCTCATTCTCACCTGCTCGTCCTTCACCTGCTCGTTCTCCTCGCTCGTCCCCCACCTGCCTGTCCCTCACCTGCTCGTTCTTCTCGCTCGTCCCTCACCTGCTCGACCCTCACCTGCTCGTGCTCTCCTCGTTCTCCTGGTTCTCCTCATTCTCCTCGCTCTCCTCGCTCTCCTTGCTCTCCTCGCTCTCCTCCTTCTCCTCGCTGTCCTCGCTCTCCTCATTCTCCTCGCTCTCCCGGTGCGGTTTCTAAAGCAGGCCGTCGCATCTTTCATCGTGTTCGATTCATTTCTGCTCTATTAGCCGCTTAAATTCCCCACAGCGAGCGCTAACGCAGAAAAACGCTCTGCTTCCTGGTACCTGATTCATCTCCTGTGTTTGTGTTGGATTTGTACAGCAGGAAGCTGCTACCAGGAATCCCACAGGTACCGCTGCTGCTCCACACTTCAGTAACACGCAGGAGGAGGTGAGGGGTCGGGTCAGCGCGGTTACTAACGGAGACGCTTCCTGGAACCACAACCGTTCTCAACCTTTATTTCCTACCCCCTGGTGTTCAAAAACAAATAAAATCTAGGACCCCCCTGACACGGGTATGATGCTATTGTTACAGTGAGGATGATAAAAAGGGTTTGTGTTCTTACTCAGGGGAAATTCAATCAATACATGATAAAGGTGTAAATCCTGGTGTTTTCTAGTTGATATATATATATATATTTTTTTTTTTTGGTTATATACATTGTGGTACTTTGTGTTAAAACCACCTCCTTGTTTCTACACTCACTGTCCATTTTATCAGCTCCACTTACCATATAGAAGCACTTTGTAGTTCTACAATTACTGACTGTAGTCCATCTGTTTCTCTACATGCTTTGTTAGCCCCCTTTCATGCTGTTCTTCAATGGTCAGGACCCCCACAGGACCACCACAGAGCAGGTATTATTTAGGTGGTGGATCATTCTCAGCTCTGCAGTGACACTGGTGGTGTGTTAGTGTGTGTTGTGCTGGTATGAGTGGATCACACACAGCAGCGCTGCTGGAGTTTTTAAACACCTCACTGTCACTACTGGACTGAGAATCGTCCACCAACCAAAAACATCAAGCCAACAGCGCCCCGTGGGCAGCGTCCTGTGACCACTGATGAAGGTCTAGAAGATGACCGACTCAAACAGCAGCAATAGATGAGCGATCGTCTCTGACTTTACATCTACAAGGTGGACCGACTAGGTAGTAGTGTCTAACAGAGTGGACAGTGAGTGGACACGGTATTTAAAAACTCCAGCAGTGCTGCTGTGTCTGATCCACTCATACCAGCACAATACACACTAACACACCAGCACCATGTCAGTGTCACTGCAGTGCTGAGAATCATCCACCACCTAAATAATACCTGCTCTGTGGGGGTCCTGACCATTGAAGAACAGGGTGAAAGCAGGTTAAAAAGGTATGCAGAGAAACAGATGGACTACAGTCAGTAATTGTAGAACTACAAAGTGCTTCTATATGGTAAGTGGAGCTGATCAAATGGACAGTGAGTGTAGAAACAAGGAGGTGGTTTTAATGTTATGGCTGATCGGTGTATATATGTGTATATATATATATATATATATATATATATTGGTATTTTCTGATCCAACACACACTATGTGGTCAAAAGTATTTGGACACAATTTAAAAAGCTTGTTTGAAACACCATTTCAACATTATGGATTTTAATATAATACTGTATATAATATACAGTATAATGTGGTTTAAAATAGTTTAATACGGTTTACTGTGGTTGCACCAACTGCTTTGTAAAGCACTGACAGCTTTTTCTCTTTTGGAAATGCTACACGCAAGATTTTGGAGTGTGCCTGTGGGAATTTACACCTATACACTTGTGAGGTCAGGCACCCTTGATGAAGAAGAAGGCCTTGTTCTCCTCATGATCAGCGTTCCTAATCGTCCCGGTGGTTTTGAGCAGGTTGAAGGTCCGGACTCGCTCTCTCCACATCGGACGACGACTCTTTCACAGCTCTGTAAATAAAGTGAATAAAAGAGAAGTGGATTTCAGCCCCTCACACGAGTTCTCACGTTCGGCCGCACCGCTCTTAATCGGCTGAGCGCCGCGCGGCGGTAAGTATTCGTCGATATGAAATTAACTTTAACTGGAATTATTGATTTTGCGCTAAGCTTTTCCCCCCGGCGCCTCCTGAGCTCCTGGTTTCACCTCTGATTTACACCGACTCACCGCGGCGCTGTGATTTTACATATTTATCCTCTACTGCTCTTCCTCTGGGGTTTTCTTACAGACGCAGACGATGCTGGCACAGATTAGGGTGTTCACCTCCATAACCTTAAACAGGAGGGCATCACACCCCAAAAAGGAGAACATCAGACCCCAAACAGAACATCAGACCCTACAAAGGAGAACATCAGACCCCAAAAAGGAGATCAGACCCCAAAAAGGAGAACATCAGACCCCAAAAGAAGGGCATCACACCTCAAAAAGGAGAACATCAGACCTCAGAGTATAGGGCATCAGACCCCATAAAGGAGGGCATTATACCCCAAACAGAACAGCAGACCCCAAAGAGGAGAACCTCAGACCCCAAAGAGAAGGGCATCTGACCCAGAAAGGAGATCATCAGACCCCAAAAAGATCAGACCCCAAAAAGATCAGACCCCAAAAAGAGATCAGACCCCCCAAAAAGGAGGACATCAGACCCTAAAAGGAGAACATCAGATCCCAAAAAAGAGGACACCCCCCAAAAAGGAGAACAGGCCAGTGAAAGCTCAGTGGTTAAGGTACTGAACTAGTAAACAGAAGGTTGCCGGTTCAAGCCCCGCCACCACCAAGTTGCCACTGTTGGGTCCCTGAGCAAGGCCCTCAACCCTCAATTGCTCTTTGTGTAAGTCGCTTTGGATAAAAGCGTCTGCTAAATGCTGAAAATGTAAATGTAAACACCACACCCCAAAAAGGAGATCAGACCCCCCCCCATCCCCTGCCCAAAAAAGACATCAGATCCCAAAAAAGGGGGGCATAAGACCCCAAAAAGGAGGATATTCAACTCCAATAAGCCCATAAGACCCCATAAAGGAGGGCATCAGACCCCAAAGAGGAGAACGTCAGACCCCAAAAAGATCAGACCCCAAAAAGAGATCAGACCCCCCAAAAAGGAGGACATCGGACCCCAAAAAAGAGGACACCCCCCAAAAAAGGAGAACAACACACCCCAAAAAGGAGATCAGACCCCAAAAAGGTCAGACCCCCCCAAAAAAGACATAAAATCCCAAAAAGGAGGATATCAGACCCCAAAAAGAGCATCAGACCCCAAAAAGAAAGAGAACATGACAGTGGTTAGTCAGGATCGTTTCTACAGAACACAGAATTAAAAACGTAATTGATTTAATTGTGATGAAACTAAACTCAGTATAAAATCAGCACATCAATGAAGGTTCTACTCAGATAAAAACCGGCCTGTCCGTCCTAAAACCTACAGCAGAACATCACAGCTGCTTATATGAAGCTAATAAAATGTTTTTTACTCTTTTCTTTCCTTTTTTTCTTTGCTAGGGTTTAATATGAAATCACTTCCATTCAGCTGGAGCGAATCTCTCGCTCTGGATCTCGTTGGCTAATCAAATAATATATGGAAATTACATCTGGAAGTCAGATTTGCTTTGTACTCTGGGGTGGAACTACAATAGCTCGGTAAAACAGCTTGATTTTTGGAGCTGTACCCCCAGGTAGGTGCATTTTTGCGCTACTGGTATCAAAAAGGGTTCCGTTCAGAACACGTCAATCCCCTGAGCTCCTGAGCCGCTGTGGTCCTGGGAACGACGTTTTAAAACCTTAAATGTTGGTTCACATCTTGGTTCTGATCCACAGACGGGTTTTTCGGGCGCTTATACTGTCGACTGAGGTGTTTCCCTTTCCAAATGATGTCCAATTAATTTATATTGCAACAGGTGGACCGTTCTAACTGGACAGTTT
Source organism: Trichomycterus rosablanca (assembly GCF_030014385.1). Taxonomy (NCBI): domain Eukaryota; kingdom Metazoa; phylum Chordata; class Actinopteri; order Siluriformes; family Trichomycteridae; genus Trichomycterus; species Trichomycterus rosablanca. The sequence goes on along the minus strand of NC_086009.1, from coordinate 1,452,213 downwards.
AAGCAAACAGCGAAGGGTCTGAATACTTTCTGAAGAAGAAGAAAAGACAGAAGATAGAATAAAATCCCCGGGTGCTTCACATTTCTGTTACACCATCCTCACTTTCTCAGTTCAGCCGGGGGCGAGAAGAAACGGGTGAAGTTGGCAGTCAAAGGGCACGTCGAGATGAGTTGTCATTTTACATTTCGTATTGTGTGTGTGTGTGAGTGAGACAGAGAGAGAGAGCAAGAGAGAGTGTGTGTGTGTAGGAGAGAGAGTGTGTGTGTGTGTGTGTGTTGTGTGTGTGTGTGCGTGTGAGAGAGAGAGAGAGTGTGTGTGTGTGTGCGTGTGAGAGAGAGAGAGTGTGTGTGTGTGTGTGTGTGCGCTTGGCTGCATTAGTGCGTAATAGGATTAATCATACAGCTCTATAAATATATAAATAAAGGTGTGTGTGTGTGTGTAGGCTGTATTGGTATGCTGTGTGTGTGTGTGTGTGTGTTAGAGAGAGTGTGTATGTCTGTTTTTGGCTGCATTAGTGTGTAATAGGATTAATCATACAGCTCTATAAATATATAAATAAAGGTGTGTGTGTGTGTGTGTGTGTGTAGGCTGTATTGGTATGCTGTGTGTGTGTGTGTGTGTGTGTGTGTGTTGGAGAGAGAGAGTGTGTGTGTTTGTGTGTGTGTGTGTTAGAGTGTGTATTTCTGTGTTTTTGGCTGCATTAGTGCGTAATAGGAGTAATCATACAGCTCTATAAATATATAAATAAAGGTGTGTGTGTGTGTGTGTGTGTGTGCTGGCGCTATATGCCATGCAGTGCCAGGGGGCGTAATGACCTCGCAATCAATGGCCGGCGGGAATGAGAGGATGAGGAGGAGGTGTAGGAGGAGGTCCGGCGCCCCGTCCCGACATTTAGAGATGACAAATTAAAGGAAATCACCAATATAGCATCTAAATACAGTTTATGCATCTAACTAGCAACAGTTTAGGGAAGGTCCTTCTCTGTTCCCCTATTGTCTGTAAATTTTTGGTGTAGAACCTCACTGAACACTCACAGACCAGGATTCGGTTACGTGGCGTACAAAGTGCCAAACACAGACCACCAACAGACACTCTTGAAGAGGAATTGGCACCGTTCTAGTCTGCGGTCACTTCTAATGCCGTATTAATGCCATTTTGCAGGGCCAGCTCGTTCCTTGTTTGGATATCAGTTCAAGTTTCTGTTAAAACAGAACCAAATCAAAACAAAATCAAATAAAAATATATAAATAATAAATGAAGCCAATCAGGGACCAGATCAAATGTGCCGGTTGGATGTGGTTAAAATGCTAAGCCTTAGCTGACCACTATTTTCTGGTCGTTTTCCCGCTTAAGGTGGCGTTTTGGGACGGGATTTTTTCTCCTGACGTACGTTCTGCTCAGAGAATGAAGCCGCTTCCGTAATCCGGCGCTCGGGCATATATTGCGGTATAAAAAATTCATCATGGCACACGCCAGCGGGCGCACGTAGCATAACCCCAATCATTTCCTAACACAGAGAGAGGAAGAGGAGCTTAACGGAACAAAATGACGCCTCGGAGAGTTCGAGTCGCCTCGTCAATTAAACATGCCGCCGTCTGCCGCGTCCGCTCGGCCTAACGTCCGCTGAAATATTAACCAGGCGTCGGTTTGGACGGGATTCGGATCCGTTAGACCAGCCATCAAGAAGCAAGTGTGGCAGAAACGTCGAAAGTGTGTTGCGTACGGGCACAGAGTGGGTGCGCTGTGGGCGCCAAATAAAAACCCTGCTTCCAGAAAAGTTGGGACGGGGGCGTGGTCCCCCCTGTGTTCCATCAGCGTTCCTATTAATGAGACTTTTTAAATTGGGTCCTTTCTGTGTGGAGTTTTGCATGTTCTCTCTCTCTGTGTGGGGTTTCCTCTGGGGGCTCCGGTTTCTTCCCCCATTACAAAAACATGCAGTCAGGTTCATTGGAGCTTCCCTAGTTGTGTGTGTATATGGGCAAGCTGTAGCCAAGTGGTTAAGGTACTGGACTAGTAATCAGAAGGTCGCTGGTTCAAGCCCCACCACTGCCAGGTTGCTGCTGTTGGGCCCTTGAGCAAGGCCCTTAACCCTCAATTGCTCAGACTGTATACTGTATTTGTAATGTAAGTTGCTTTGGATAAAGGCGTCAGCTAAATGCTGAAAATGTAAATGTGTGTGTGTGTGCGTGTGTGTGTGTGTGTTCGCCCTGTGATGGACTGGCGACCTGTCCAGAATGTTTCGGCCAGTAAACTGGACCCACTGTGACCCTGACCAGGATAAAACAGACAGTCTTGCACCAGATCTGTCGTGTAGAAGCTGCTGAAATCTCCGGTGAGCTGACGCCGCCGTTCCCGGACCCACTTCTGAATCTGTAGCTCATTTTAAACGTCAATTCGCCTTTTTTCGCCTCACAGGGAAACAAACGTCCTTCTCCGGGACAAACAGACGTCCTGATTCAGAGACGTCCAGACGCCGAGAGAAACGGAGCGACACAGAAACGAGACGTAACTCCATTAATCACGGCTAATCATTTATAAACGATGAATGAAAAGCATCCCTTCAGCTGGAAGTGTGTGTGTGTGTGTGTGTGTGTGTGTATGTGTGTGTGTGTGTGTGTGTATGATTGAAGGGGTAGTTACGGGTCGGGTGATTAATGGTTGTCGCAGAGGTTATGTTTAAGGTTACTGTACAACTACATCACTGCAGAGGAGCAGAGGGGAAAACACGGAGCGTGATTAATAAAGTGGAGAAGTGGAGATAAATGGAGAAGATGGTTTGACCCCTGTTCAGGGTATCCCTGCCCTGCACCCAGGGAAACCGGACCCACTGTGACCCTGAACAGGATAAAACCATAGTAAAATAGATTGAAATGTAAACGAGTTTACGAGTGCAGGCCACACCTTCAACTGTAGTGACTGCAGAGCACGCGGGACAAGCTAAGACAGGACAGGACAGAGAAGGACACTAGATTCCAGGACAGGACAGGCATGAAAGGACAGGACAAGACAGAACAGGGCAATAGGGACAATACAGGACAGAAAAGGACAAAAAAGGGCAAAAAATGGCAAGAAATGACAGAAAAGGACAGGACATGGCAGAACAGGAAAATGAATGATGGGACAATACAGGGCAGAAAAAGTCAACAAGACACCATGAGGTAGGACAAGATTTCTGATCTCGGCGTGTCTGCGAATAGATCAAATAAAACAAAAGAACTTAAAAAGGAACCGAAGTGATGAAGAGAGAGAGAGACAGAGAGACAGACAGAGAGACAGACAGAGAGAGAGAGACAGACCTGAGGGACGGAGCGCTGAGGCGTAATCTATTGCTGAAGGTGGAGTGTTTAGACGGCAGCCAGTAGTTTGACCTTTTAAAAAGATGGAGGAGACGCTGTTACACTTTCCCCATGACATCATTTACCTGTCTTCCATCAAAAGACACCCACTGTCCAGCCTAGCGTGCTAATGTCCAGAACTCCTCGCCTAGACTAGCATGCTAATGTCCAGTCTAACAGAATGGAGAGTGACAATGAACTGTTTAAAAGAAATGACAGAGCAGAACAAGACAAGAAAGAAAAGGGCAAGAAAGGACAAAGCAGGACAAAACGACAGAAAAGGACAAGGTAGGACAGAGCAGGACAAGAAAGGGCAATAAAGGACAACAATGACAGGAAAGGACAAAACTGAACAAGACAAGAAAGGGCAAAACAGCACAGAAAAAGGACAAAACACAACAAGAAAGGACAGAGCAGGAGAATAAAGGACAAAGCTGGGCGAGTAATACAGAAAAGAACAAGAAAGATCATAGCAGGACAAAAACAGAAAAGGACAAGACAGGACAAAGCAAGACAAGAAAGGGCAAGAAAGGACGTAAAAGGACAAGACAGGACAGGACAAGAAAGAGAGCAGGAGAAAAAAAGACAAACACAACAAGAGACGACAGAGCAGGACAATAAAGAAAGAAAGAACAGAACAAGAATGGACAGACCAAGAGAAGAAGAAACAGGAAAAAACAAAAAAGACAAAGCAGGATAAAAAAAAGACAGAAAAGGACAAATTAGGAGAAAGTAGGACAAAAAAGAACATAGTTGGACAAGAAAAGAGAGAAGGACAATATCTTACAGAGCAGGACAAAAACACAAAAGGACAAGAGAGGACAAAGGGCATAAAAGGACAGGAAAGAACAAAACAGGACAGGACAAGGAATGACAGAACAAGAAAGGACAAAGCAGGACAAGTAAAGAGAGAAGAACAATATATTATAGAGCAGGACAAAAATACGAAAGGACAAGACAGGACAAAGCAGGACAAGAAAGGGCGTAAAAGGACAGGAAAGAACAAAACAGGATGAGAACAGACAGAAAAGGACAAGAAATGACAAAACAAGACAGGACAAGGAATGACAGAACTAGAAAGAACAGGACAGGACAAGAAAGGACAGAGCAGGACAAAAATACAGAACAGGACAAAAAATGACATAGTAGGAGAAAAAGGACAGGACAAGTAAAGCCTGGACAGAGGAGACGACGCCTCCTGGTGGTTTTCTTGTTCCAGCGTAACTGAACCCGTGTGCATGAGGACGCTGTGTGAAGGACAGAACCCTGAACGCTGTTTGATTTTGAGATGAATTAGAACGACGACTGTGAGCCAAGCTTTTCAGATACGCACTATAAAATCTAAAGATAAACCAGCGCAGGGTCGGTGCAGGTGAGA
>NC_086009.1:1050000-1075000 GCF_030014385.1 Trichomycterus rosablanca | reverse complement strand
CCTGAAGTGGACGCGGTTTAAAGAAGAATCCGGCGTCCTGCACAGAGCTTCCAAACAGGACTGTCCACTGCAAGCCAGAAGTCCTCACCTTCCCAGAGGAGTCACGACTGTTATCGCTGCAAGAGGTCGAACTCCTAATGGACGTCTGTAGTTTGGTTTGGGAATGGTCAGGCGTCCACAAACATTTACATAAGATTTACCTAACAGCAAGGTAAAAAGACGAGGTCTGATGTGGTAGCTCAGTGGTCCAGGTACTGGACTAGTAACCTGAAGGGTGCTGGTTCAAGCCCCACTGCTCGTCACCTGGATCGCTTTGATTAGACAAGGTCGCTGTTGTATGTGTGTTAAAAACGCTTCAGGATGTAGAAAGTGGAGGAGCTGGTGAACATGAGAACATGGTGAGATGTAAATACCGGCGATGTTCCGAGAGCCTAAAGCATAACAGAAGTCAGCCGTCCGTGTAAAAGCTTGTAAGCCTAAAATAACCTCGGCCAAAGTTTTGCATTTTGTGCAAATGCAGCCTGAAGCAGCCGCGAGTCCGCCGGGACCTCGGTCGGGTGTTTTGGGTGCAGCAGTAGCAGCAGTTGCAGCAGCAGCAGGGTCGGTGAGGGTTTGAGGAAGACTTTGAGGAACGACCTGCTCGGTGTGGTTTCAGCAGAAGCTGCGGTTTGGTGCTTCTCCTCCACAGGGTTACACGAAAACACGCCACGGCCTTCAGGGCGGAACTGCTCGTCTGGAAGCGTGCCAAGAGTTGTGAAATCTGCATGTTTAACGCTAGCGCTAATCTCCACCTCGCTGAAGCTCCGGCTACGCTAGCACTCAATCATACTGAAAATGAGGGTAGATACAGTGTATCACAAAAGTGAGTACACCCCTCACATTTCTGCAGATATTTAAGTATATCTTTTCATGGGACAACACTGACAAAATGACACTTTGACACAATGAAAAGTAGTCTGTGTGCAGCTTATATAACAGTGTACATTTATTCTTCCCTCAAAATAAATCAATATACAGCCATTAATGTCTAAACCACCGGCAACAAAAGTGAGTACACCCCTAAGAGACTACACCCCTAAATGTCCAAATTGAGCACTGCTTGTCATTTTCCCTCCAAAATGTCATGTGACTCGCTAGTGTTACTAGGTTTCGGGTGTGCATAGGGAGCAGGTGTGTTCAATTTAGTAGTACAGCTCTCACACTCTCTCATACTGGTCACTGAAAGTTCCAACATGGCACCTCATGGCAAAGAACTCTCTGAGGATCTTAAAAGACGAATTGTTGCGCTACATGAAGATGGCCAAGGCTACAAGAAGATTGCCAACACCCTGAAACTGAGCTGCAGCACAGTGGCCAAGATCATCCAGCGTTTTAAAAGAGCAGGGTCCACTCAGAACAGACCTCGCGTTGGTCGTTCAAAGAAGCTGAGTGCACGTGCTCAGCGTCACATCCAACTGCTGTCTTTGAAAGATAGGCGCAGGAGTGCTGTCAGCATTGCTGCAGAGATTGAAAAGGTGGGGGGTCAGCCTGTCAGTGCTCAGACCATACGCCGCACACTACATCAAATTGGTCTGCATGGCTGTCACCCCAGAAGGAAGCCTCTTCTGAAGTCTCTACACAAGAAAGCCCGCAAACAGTTTGCTGAAGACATGTCAACAAAGGACATGGATTACTGGAACCATGTCCTATGGTCTGATGAGACCAAGATTAATTTGTTTGGTTCAGATGGTCTCAAGCATGTGTGGCGGCAATCAGGTGAGGAGTACAAAGATAAGTGTGTCATGCCTACAGTCAAGCATGGTGGTGGGAATGCCATGGTCTGGGGCTGCATGAGTGCAGCAGGTGTTGGGGAGTTACATTTCATTGAGGGACACATGAACTCCAATATGTACTGTGAAATACTGAAGCAGAGCATGATCCCCTCCCTCCGGAAACTGGGTCGCAGGGCAGTGTTCCAGCATGATAATGACCCCAAACACACCTCTAAGACGACCACTGCTTTATTGAAGAGGCTGAGGGTAAAGGTGATGGACTGGCCAAGCATGTCTCCAGACCTAAACCCAATAGAACATCTTTGGGGCATCCTCAAGCGGAAGGTGGAGGAGCGCAAAGTCTCGAATATCCGCCAGCTCCGTGATGTCGTCATGGAGGAGTGGAAAAGCATTCCAGTGGCAACCTGTGAAGCTCTGGTAAACTCCATGCCCAGGAGAGTTAAGGCAGTTCTGGGAAATAATGGTGGCCACACAAAATATTGACACTTCAGGAACTTTCACTAAGGGGTGTACTCACTTTTGTTGCCAGTGGTTTAGACATTAATGGCTGTATATTGAGTTATTTTGAGGGAAGAATAAATTTACACTGTTATATAAGCTGCACACAGACTACTTTTCATTGTGTCAAAGTGTCATTTTGTCAGTGTTGTCCCATGAAAAGATATATTTAAATATCTGCAGAAATGTGAGGGGTGTACTCACTTTTGTGATACACTGTACGTCTACCAAGTACGAATTTATAAAAATCTGCTTTTATCCCTCATTAACGCCAACTACCACTGCATTTAAAACCCAGTATACAAAGGTCCAAACACCACCCACCAGTATCTTCAGGTTCTTCAGGTTCAAGTATTTAGGGATCCCAACACCCCATACCACTGTCTTCAAGTCCCAGGAAATCCCTATAAAGGTCAGAACACCATCTACTCCTGCATTTGTGTCCCAATAAAGATACAAACACCCCACAGGCAACACTGCCTTTAGGTTCTTCAGGTCCCAGTATTTAAAGGTCCAAACACCACCTACCACTGGCTTCAGATTCCTCAAGCCCCAGAACCCCAAAAAGGTCCCAACACCCCATACCACTGTCTTCAGGTTCTTCAGGTCCCAGTATCTAAAGGTCCAAACACCACCTACCAAAGCCTTTAAGTCCCAATACAGATACAAACACCACCAACTACTGGCTTCAGGTCCCAGTATATAAAGGTTCAAACACCACCTACCACTGGCTTTAGATTCCTCAAGTCCGAGAACTCTAAAAAGGTCCCAACGCCCCATACCACTGCCTTCTGTTTCTTCAGTCCCAGGACCCTATAAAGGTCCAAACACCACCTACTACTGCATTCAGGTCCCAGTAAAGTCCCAATAAAGGTCCAAACACCACCTACTACTGTCCTCAAGTCCCAGTAAAGTCCCAATAAAGGTCCAAACACCACCTACTACTGCCCTCAAATCCCAGTAAAGTCCCAATAAAGGTCCAAACACCACCTACTACTGCCCTCAAATCCCAGTAAAGTCCCAATAAAGGTCCAAACACCACCTACTACTGTCCTCAAGTCCCAGTAAAGTCCCAATAAAGGTCCAAACACCACCTACTACTGGCTTCAGGTCCCAGTATATAAAGGTCCAAAAGTAATTCCTGAATATACTCAAAGGCCCCAAACTCCTTCATAGTCCATCAGTGTCCTAAAGTCCTTCTATAGTCTGTAAAGTCCTTCAGCAGCTTGTAAAGTCCTTCAAGAGTTAAGAAAGACCCGAAAAAAAAAAACATAATCCGTCAAGATCTTAAATCGTTTAGTAGACCTTAGAACTCTAGATATGTTTATGTTCCTGAAAATCCTTAAGGTCCAACACTGGCGTCCCTCCGCAGTCTGAGGTCCTGTCACAGTCCCGTAAGTTCCTTCAGAGTCTTTAGATGTTTGCACAGTCTCTAAAAGCTCTGAAGACTCCTCACCGTCCCTCAGGAGTGTTTATGATTCTAAAGGCTTTAAAGCTCCTCCAACGTCGGCCAGCGGTCCTGACACAGAGGAGCCAAACGTCCCGAAGTCTTAAAAGTCCCTCCAGCTCTTTTATATTTCCCAAAGACGAGGTCAGATGTTTTCATCCAGGATTATCTGATGGAACCCTCCAGCACCGTCAGGCTGTGAGTACATCTGCACTCCAGACCAATAAAGCGGTCGCTCGCCGTTTCCTTCCTGCTCCTTCCATCCATCCATTACTGACGTCCTTAATTCTCTTCTTCCCGCTCGCGCACCAGGCAGGTCTATTGTTCCCACCGGCACGGCGGTGCTCATGGGAAATGATAAAACCCACACACACACACACACACACACACACACACACACACACACACACACACACACACACACACACACACACACACACACACACACACACACACTCTTCCTCACGCTGGACTTCCTAATTTAAATACCATGTGCATGTCATCGACTTTTTCTTGACGCTTTACGGCACCGAGTATTCCACGCTCCCTCCGTTCGGCACGCCAACGTATTTTAAACCCTGGAACCCGGAATCACGCCCATAAATCCATCACACACCCTCAGCCCTGGTGGAAACACCGCAAAGTCCTGGTGTTTTGATGGCTGGTTTCGTTCCGTCTGGCGGTTTTACCGCCGTCCTCGCCGGAGCGTACGTGGGACGTATCTTATTAATAAATCAACATGCTTTGTTTCGTTTCATTACAGAAGCCGTAATGAGCCGTCACGCTGTGGATTCGTTATATAACAAGTTTGTTTAAATCTTAAAACCATTAAGACCAGAACTGGATGAACAAAACAGTACTGGGGGGAACAGGGCCTTCCCCAAACTGTTGCAACAGCTCTGAAAGCATAGGATTTATTTTTATTGAACTGATTGTACACACTAGTCGGCAGTGTGTGCGACTACGAGGTTCACATGTGCGGCATTTAGCAGACAGACAGCGCAAGCAACTCAGAATTAAGGGCCTCGCTCAGGGGCCCAACTCTGGTGGGCTCAGGGTGGTGGGGGTGGGGTGGAACCAACAACCTTACACTTACTCCTGCTGTACCTCTCGGTGTACCACTACACCCAAACTCAACCATTCACTCAAAAAAAGGGGTGTCCACATACTTTTGGCCAGGCACTGTACATCTACCACAAGGTTAAACCCAACATACACAGAATGACCAAAAGTATGTGGACACCCCTTTTAATCACTGAGTTCGGAGGAACTGGAAGGGGGGTGGCACGGTGGCTCGATGGGTAGCACTGTCGCCTCACAGCAAGAAGGTCCTGGGTTCGATCCCCAGGCGGGGCGGTCCGGGACTGTGTGGGTTTCCTCCGGGAGCTCCGGTTTCCTCCCACAGTCCAAAAACATGCAGTCAGGTTAACTTCATATTAGTGTTTTGGTTTTGAAATGATCAGGTGTCCACATACTTTTGGCCGGTTCATTCATTACCACTGAAAGCTTAATTGAAGTGAACCCGCCGTCTTCTCTTTGATGATGGGTTGTGTTTCCTGTCGTCTCTTTGATCTTTGATACTTTGTGTCTTTGTTGTGCTTTGTGATGTAAAGTTCAAACAGATCGTATCTGAACTTTATCGCCATGGTTTCCGTTAACGGCAGGTAAATACTGTGGAGTTCGATGGCTGAAGCGCTGAATCAGATAATCCGGCGGTAACAATCTGATAATCCTGCTCACTGGCGTGTAGGTGCTGCACGTATCTGTGTAACCCGCTTACCTGGGTTTGAACACGCTGTGTGGATGAAAGTATGTGAACCCCTGACTGCATGACCTCTGTACGAAGTGTGTCTGTGGGGATTTGTGCTCCGATCCTAATCCAGAAGGCGGGGCTCACGAGCGATGCTCAAATGCATCTCACAGGTTCGCTGGGGTCGACGACGGGTCAGGGATCTGTGTCTCTTTATGGATGTCACTGCGGGAAGGGCCCGGGGGAACGGTGTGGAGTTTGCATGTTCTCCTCATGTCTGTGTGGGTTTTCTCCGGGCGCTCCGGTTTCCTCCCACAGTTTAAGAATGTGCGGTCAGGTTATCTAGAGATACTCAAGTGTGTGTGTGTGTGTGTGTGTGTGTGTGTTTGCCCTGTGGGGTGGCAACCTGTTCGGGGTTACCCGCTGCAACCCTAAATAGGATAAAGTGGTAGTAAAAGAGAAGCATCTTGGAACAGGAAGGGTTCTTCCCCAAACTGTTGCCACAAAGTCACAAGAGAAAGCAGGTCGCCAACAGACGAGCCGGCAAGATACGTAGAAACACTCCCACCTGGAGCGAATAAACGCTCAACCAGGCTCAGGTGACCGTCACATGTCAATCGATGGATCTGCACCTCCGTGCCCCCTCTGCCGGGCATAAATGGCAAGGCAGGAGGACATAATCCTGTACCCAAACCCCTCTCTGATCTCCACTGCACGTCTACAAGGTTATAATTCAACACAGAGCAATAAAAAGCCCCGAAACGTTCCATATAAAGTATTTTCACATTCGCTCGCCATCGGGATCAGGAGCGCGTGCGTCCTAGCCGCTTCCCACCGAGTCCTCTACACTGAATATCAACCTCAACACCGCACTGACGGGATCACGAATACCAGGAGGATGAGAATCCCGCCGGCTCCGGTTTCTCAGATATCAGTCCGACAGCAGACGTCGTCTGATTCAGCGTCTGATCCCTTCAGCAGGAGTCACATATTTCCCACAGTCCCTCCAGCGCAGGAAACTAGCCGTGCTCATCGCCGCAGCTCAGCTCAGCTAGCTAACCTCTCTGACTTCTGCGCGGGGGGGGGGGTATCTGATAATAAACTGCAGGACGGATCAGCGCTGGGTTTGTACGGGGACACGCCCGGTCGGCTTGACGTATTGTAGAGCCCCTGCTTACATTAATCAATGCATCCCTTAGCCTTGGATATGTACCTAAATTGTTTAAAAGTGCTGTTATTAAACCCCTGATTAAAAAACCTAATCTTGATCCACATGTACTAGCTAATTATAGGCCAATTTCAAACCTTCCTTTTGTCTCAAAGATATTAGAAAAAGTCGTTTCCAAACAGCTATGTTCTTATTTGAATGAAAATTGTATTCATGAAAAATTTCAATCAGGATTTAGACCCAATCATAGTACCGAAACCGCATTAATTAGAGTAGTTAACGAGTTGTTAATGTCTTCTGATAATGGATGTGTCTCTTTTCTTGTTCTATTAGATCTTAGTGCAGCGTTTGATACGGTCGATCATAACATTTTACTGGAGAGGCTAGAAAATACAGTAGGTGTTAAAGGACTCGCACTCTCTTGGTTTCAATCATATCTGACTGACCGCTCTCAATTCGTTTATGTAAATAATAAATGCTCGGAAACTACAAAAGTAAAGTATGGTGTTCCACAGGGGTCGGTACTGGGACCGCTATTATTTACACTCTATATGCTTCCACTAGGTGAAATTATTCATAAACATGGCATAAACTTTCACTGCTATGCAGATGACACACAGCTGTATATATCAGCCAAACCAAATGATACTGACACAATCAGTAAGATAGAAGATTGTGTAAACGACATAAAAAACTGGATGTCGTGTAATTTTCTTTTACTTAATTCAGATAAAACAGAGGTTTTACTTGTTGGCTCTAAAGCTGCAAGAGACAAGTTGTCTAACCTGGTGCTAAACTTAAACACGTTCTCTGTTACTCCCAGCCCAGATGTAAAAAACTTAGGTGTCACAATAGATTCAGATCTCTCATTTGATACACACGTTAATAATATTACTAGAGTTGCTTTCTATCATTTGCGTAACATTTCTAAAATAAGAAATATACTATCTGTTAATGACGCCGAAAAACTGATCCATGCGTTTATAACTTCTGGGTTAGATGATTGTAATGCTCTTCTAACTGGATGCTCTGGTAGATCCTTAAACAAACTCCAGTTAGTTCAAAATGCAGCAGCTCGAGTGCTAACTAGAACTAAAAAATTTGACCATATTACTCCTGTTCTATCATCTCTACACTGGCTGCCAGTTAAATTTCGCATTGATTACAAAATACTTTTACTAACTTATAAAGCGCTACATGGTCTGGCTCCACAGTATCTGAGTGAACTTATTAATCACTACAGCCCAGCGCGTCCACTTCGTTCACAAGATGCAGGGTTACTTATAGTTCCTAAAATTAAAAAGATCACGGCTGGTGGAAGAGCGTTTTCCTACAAAGCTCCACAACTCTGGAATAATCTTCCTGCCTCTGTTCGGGATTCGGACACAGTCTCAATGTTTAAGTCTAGACTGAAAACATATTTATTTTCTCAGGCTTTTGATTAGTATAGACAAAGGCGCAGAGCTTGGGGGTTCTTGGTCATAGAAACTTGTGGTGATCAGGGATGTTGGGCTGCTGTCGTTCTGCCTCTCTTGTCCGATCACTCAGGTTTGGTGACGGTGGGGAGATGGGCGCTGATGTCCTGTGAAAGCCTTCATGACCTTGTTACCTGCTCGCTCTCCCTTTTAGTTATGCTGTAATAATTAGGGCTGCCGGAGTCTAAAACTCTCTGTAAAACTGTTTGTCAACTAGCATTGTACATTATTAACTACATTCTCTGTTGTTTTACCCCGAGGGCATTCTGATGGAAACCTGTTTACCCGCCGAGGTTAAGGATTAAAGTCGAGACTGCCGGGACAACGATGCTGCTCCTGTCAGATGTGACTGGTCTGGAGTAATTGCAACGACAAGAAATCACTACAGACTTTATTGAAGACTAGAGTGGATAACAACTCTATTATTATTTAATTGTTTATTTATCTATTTATTACCAGTTATGACTTTTAGATCATTTAATTCTGTGTTTGTATGATTTGTGTAAATCGTGTATTTATTTAAAGTATCCTCCAGACCACCCAAGAAGGATGGGCCCTGTTGAGTCTGGTTCCTCTCAAGGTTTCTTCCTGTAATTTTCAGGGAGTTTTTCCTTGCCACAGTTGCCCTCGGCTTGCTCAACAGGGGTTTTTGTATCTGTTGGTCCTGGATTTTGTAAAGTTGCTTTGAGACAATGTCTATTGTAAAAAGCGCTATATAAATAAAGTTGACTTGACTTGACTTGACGTCACCCGGCGAGGGAACTTCTTTAAGCTCCTTTGTGCTGCTGGTGCGTCGGTTTCAATAGAGACGCTTCAGTTCCGCTGCTTTTATTTATTTATAAACGCCGGAGTTCCTCCACATCAGACTCGCCAAACTGGTTCCTGCGGACGGCGCTTTGTGCACCGGGGTTACAGTCACGCTGGGAGAAGAAAGGACCTTCCCTAAACTGTTGTGACAAGATTAAAAGTCTGTTGTTTGCTCTTAACGCTGACGTCAATGATTAAGAGCGTGTCCACATATTTTTAACACATCAGCTCCAGGTCGTTTCCTCCACTGACTCCGCCTGGCGCTCACCCTCGTTAGCCGATCATACAGAGAGTCTCGGCGCGTACGCCAGACCCTCCACCCTCTCCGTATCCCTGCGCCGCTCGTGCAGTAGGGGGCGCTCCTGCATCAGCAGGAAGGTGAATCCTCGTCCGCCCATTCCTCCCTCACTCACAGCTTAGTGTGTCTGTTAAGCGCTACATTTACATTCACGTTTTCCGCATTTAGCGGACGCTTTTATCCAAAGTGACTTACAGCGCTGTGACAGTATATTATCTGAGCACCTGAGGGTTAAGGGCCTTGCTCAGGGGCCCAACAGTGGCAACCTAGCAGTGGTGAGGCTTGAACCAGCGACCTTTGGATTACTAGTCCAGTATTTTAACCGCCAGGCTACAACTGCCCCTGGGGTAGCACTAGCATGTACGAGCACCGTCCTCTGTTAGTGCTTCACTAGCAAGACTGAACCCTGTGGTGCCTGCAGTACAATGACTGAATGATTGATAATGAAGATGCTGATAAAGAGAAAACATGCGGCTACAGCTAGCAGGCTAACGCGTCTCTCACGCCTCTCACACACACGCCAACCACCTACAAATGAGATTACAAAGGTGTGAGAGTGTGTGTGTGTGTGTGTGTGTGTGTGTGTGGGGGGGTGCCTTTACTGCTCCTACACCTTTACACACGAGTTCCAGCTAGTAAACTGTTCAGTGTAAACTTTACGGCATGTGGTACAAACTTTACAGTACACGGTGTAAACTTTACAGCATGCAGTGTGATCTTTGCCGTACACGACATCAACTTCGCGGTGCGCTGCGTAACTTTGCAGCACGCAGTGTCGACTTTACAGTGGTCGGTGTAAACTTTACAGCACTTCGCGCATCAACTTCACAGTATGCGGCGCACGCTTTATAGTACACAGAGTAAACTTAACAATGCACCGTGTCAACTTTACAGTGCACAGAACAAACTTTACAGCATGTAGAACAAACTGGGCAGTACGGTGTAATCTGTACAGTATGCAGTGTAAACATTACGACATGTGGTGCAAACTTTACAGCGCTCGTCGGAAACTTTACAGCACTTGGGGCAACCTTTACAGTACGCCGTGAAAGCTTTACAGCGCAGTCTGTAAAGTTTACAGTATTTAAACCTGGTTAATTTGAGGTGGTTTAGATGGACACCGTGTTACAGACGTCAAACTTCCTCCACCGTCTGTGTGTTTACTACAAACCTTCAAACTTCATTAATTGACATTTTTACGATGAGTAAACGAAGCACTTTTAGCCTTTTTACGCTACACTGGACTGGAAATCCTTACTGGGAACCCTGGGACTCGGTTCTTCTCAGCCTGGGTTAGAGGTATGAATCTATTTTCATGTAAGGTTACTGTAGTATTTACTTTAGATCATCTACACCCTGATACTGCAGTCGGTTATGTCAATAATATCTGGACTGTAGATCTATTTATGAGCCTGTTAGTGCCTGGACAGACCAAACCAGAGACGAGTTTTAGTGACGACGTCCATGACTGAACGTCTGGAGATGTTAATCATGGACAATAGAGTGAGTTACACTGTTATTATAGTGATAAATACTTATATCATGATTAAATAAATCAGTATAAATGTTTTTGATGTCATTGTGGATGAAACTGTTGGACATTTTTTTGATCAGTTTCATTTCCTCTGTCGTTACCGGCCGTTTATTTTGATCGTTTGAGTTTATTTACCTGCTTTGTGAGCAAAACATCAGTAAAGCTGAATAATGTAGTGCAGTTTTACTCAAATATTTACATTTTATGTAGTTTTGATGAGGTTTTGCTGATTAAGCCTCGACAACACAGTACTACTGAATATATTTAATCATTTTTAATAAAAATATTATCACATTTCTGTGACTGGAACGTCTCGACGCAAGCTGATAAAGCAGAAGTGTCACATTTTGCTCTTATTATTATTATTATTATTATAGTTATTATTATAGACCCAGTAATATGTGCTAGAATAGAACTGGGCAGTGATAGCTCAGTGGTTAAGGTACTGGACTAGTAAACAGAAGGTTGCCGGTTCAAGCCCCACCACCACCACTGTTGGGTCCCTGAGCAAGGCCCTTAACCCTCAATTGCTCTTTGTGTAAGTCGCTTTGGATAAAAGCGTCTGCTAAATGCTGAAAATGTAAATGTAAATGTAAACTGACACACACACACACACACACACGTGTACGCCACTGTGAAATTTCTCTTCAGTGTATCCCAGCTCATTGGAAGCCGGGGTCAGAGCGCAGGGTCAGCCATTGTCCGGCCCCCCAGGAGCCCAGAGGATTAACGACCTTGCTCAAGGGCCCAACAGGGGCTTCATGACACAGATGAGATACAAACTCTCTATCATCTATCTGAAAGTCCATGATATGGTTGAGTTCTGTGGTTTTTCTCAGAAGTTAATACAAAATGTTTATCTTCAGTGTGAGGTTTGATAACTAAGAGCATCATGATACTGAACGCTACACTAATATACCAGCCATGTAACCCCTCCACATCCCCAAAACATGGTCCAGTCTACCACCAAACCCAGACAC
The DNA here is from genome assembly GCF_030014385.1 of Trichomycterus rosablanca. Taxonomy (NCBI): domain Eukaryota; kingdom Metazoa; phylum Chordata; class Actinopteri; order Siluriformes; family Trichomycteridae; genus Trichomycterus; species Trichomycterus rosablanca. The sequence goes on along the minus strand of NC_086009.1, from coordinate 1,063,271 downwards.
AAACCAGCCAGCACATGAGCTGGACTCGGGAAAACAGGATTAACTCATTAGGAAGCGGGTTCAGGTCAAATCAGTGGGTGAAGATAAAGAAGATAAAGAAGAAAGCCAACTTACAGTGCGCAGAGCTCCAGTGTCCGAACGCGCGGGGCCCGGGGCCCTTATCCAGGATCAGACACCCGCGCTTCTGCTGCTGCTGCTGGTGGTGCTGGTGGTAATAATCCATGGACAGAAACGAGTTCGGGGTCAAACCCACCACGTCCACACTCTCATACATGGTGCAAACCCCGCAGACCAGGAGCAGGATCTAATGTCCGAGTTCCGGCACCAGTTCAGGATCCACAGCGCCAGTGCGGGTCTGAACTGGTGCAAACTGCTCCCAAAAATAATAATAATAAAAATAATAAACTTGGACTGAGTGGTGCAAGATATCAGGAATGTGTGTGTGTGTAGGTCAGCTCCCAAAATCGAATATTTCATGTACAGAACACGCGCACACACTCAGAGTCGCGTCCTCGTAATAACACGCATCACTATCATAATAATAAATAATATTATAATCATAAAAAGCGCGTCAGAACAGCACACAAAGTACAAAAGAGCAGCAGATGATTAAAGTGATTAAAGCAGTAAAGTGTGTGTGTGTGTGTGTGTGTGTGTGTTCTGTACAGGAGAAATAAAATCCCACACACAGGAGCGCCTTTAATCCAACACGATCCGAGCGCAGCGATCAAGTCCAGTCTGGAGCCATCAAAACCCCACAAGCTCCTCTCATTCCCCCGTTATGTGAATAAATCCGACCCCCCCCGGTGCCCCTGCCGTGCTCCTCTTCCTGATTAAAGGTGTTTTTGCCCCTCTGTGGGAGCAGATTTAGGGTTTAATTCCAGCTCGGAGCTCCGGCCGCGTCTCCGTCTCACTGAGAGAATCACTGACGAGCGCCAGCAGCTGCGCACTAAACCCCGCCCCCGAGACACGAAAACCCCGCCCACCCCGCCTCTCCTCTATTCCTATTGGCTACCGGGTTACATAAACAGTCTTACTCTTTAATCAACATGTGGGTGCGATAAATAATAATAATAATAATAATAATAATTGTAATTAATAATAATAATAATAAATAGTAATAATAATAATAATAATAATAAATAATAATAGTAATAATAACAATATTAATAATAAATAATAATAATAATAAAGTGATAATAATAATAAATAACAATAATTAATAATAGTAATAATAAATAATAATAAGAAAAGCAATAATAATAATCATAGTAATATTAATAATATAATAATAATAATAATAGTAACATTAATAATAATAATAAATAATACTATAAATAATAATAATACATAATAATAAGAAATAGTAATATAAATAATAAATAATAAATAATAAAATAATAATACAAATAATAATAAGTAATAGACATAATAAATATTAATATAATAAATAATAATAACAGTAATAAATAATAATAACAAATAATGTTGTAATAATAATAATAGTTGTAATAATAATAATAATAATAGTTGTAATAATAGTTGTAATAATAATAATAATAATAGTTGTAATAATAGTTGTAATAATAATAATAATAATGGTAATAATAACATTAATAGTTTAATATAATTTTCCCCTTTTTTTATGTAATATAATGCCTTAACAAAATAAATATATATATTTTTTAATTTATACAATTATTGTATTAAAACAGAAATATTTACAAAATACACCTAAATATAAAACATAAATATACTTTGTAATAAGTATGTTATAATTATATAACAAGCCCATAAATAATGAGGTTAACACACAATAATACATTAGATATATTTATTTTTGTTTATTTTATTCCTTCTTAGTTCTGAATGTATTAAAAAAAAGAAAATATTTTCTGAAGTGTAAAGTTTTAATATTGTACTAAGCTCTCATCATTCACTGTTTTTCCAGCTAAAGCAGCATTTCTGTTAACTGGAAGCTTTATGAACTGTAAATGAATTCACAAGAAACGTACGAGTCCAAACGTGAGAATGAGGAGCTCGTAATAAACCGCACCAGAACCACCTGAAGTTACTGTGATGTGAGACGCTGTATAAACGTTCCTACAGAGACTAAAGCTTCTGAAGCTCCAGCGTTCAGAGGAGCAGGATGAATGTTCTGGTTCTGCACCTCAAGGTTCCTGCCAGCAGTGATGGCTCCATCCATCAGAAACTCCACGCCTCATCCTCTCTCATTTCTGTCCTTGACACTCTGTAGGTTTGATATTGATTTTACAGAGCAAGAAGAATAAGAACCTTTTCTGGTGCTAAAGACGGAGCCGTTAATGGACGTGGTGTTTGATGTGCGTGACCTGAGACGTGAGCTTTCATCGAGCTGATTAAACACACGATCACGTCATCCTGCTCCGACCACTTAGCGTGGTCTTCAGGTGAAGGTGAAAGGTTCCGCGTGAGCCGCTCGGATGTTTTATGAGGATCTCAGACGTTCCTCCGGGTTCCAGGATGGACCTGAGCCGAGGCGCGTCAGAGCTCCTGACCTTGAGTAAACGAGCGTGAGCGGCAGGAGCTGATAAAAGCACTTTAACAGCACGGTGATAAAAGCTTCTCAATAATCATAACGACTTACATCAGCCTGTATCAGACACATCACTCACATGGACACTGGATACGACCAAAAGTATCCGGACGCCTGACTGTGAGCTTGTCGGACGTCCTATCTAAAAGACACACTGTATTAAAACGGAGTGACCTCTATGTGACCTTCAGCTAGAACAGCGGTCAGTCTTCTGAGAATCTTCTCACTGGACTTTGAAGTGTGTCTGTGTGTGGGAATTTGTGCCCATTCAGTAGTATAAAAGATGACAGCGTTTGTATGGCTGAGCGCTGTTCATCCAGGGGCACAGTCATGCTGGAACAGGAAAGGACCTTCCCTAAACTGTTGCGGCAAAGTTGGAAGCATATCATTTCCTTTATATAAATGATTTATTACACCTGTCAGCCACTGTGAATTCCATCATTAGAAGGGGCGTCCCGTTACTTTTGTCCATATCGTGTGTTAGGAGAGAGTTAGAACCTGGATAAGCGAGTCTGTCTGACATTAACACACCACTCCGATGCCACAGAATTTATTACTGAATGATTTCTGTGAAGCAGCGTAAGCTAATCTGAAGCCTGTAATTAGCGTGCAGCGCTAAAGATAACGAGCGCAGGAACAGCTAACGTGAGTTCTGTATCAGTGACCTGATTCATCAACGCTCCAGATTCTCCTTAACGTCGATAACCAGCCAGTCAAAGGGCACAGAGACGTCAAAAACCCAGTCTGAATAGTTTAGTTAAAATCAATCTGAGAGGAACAGCTACAAACATCTGAGAAGAGCTACAAACATGCCGTTAGACGTATTATTCCTGTTATGATTGATTATAATTTGAAACGTTTTTTTGTTTGGTCTCTTCATTCCCAGTTAGGACCTGAGAGGCTGACCAGCACTAACCTGATGATATAGATATAGAAGAACTGATCACTTACACCAACATACAAAACCAGTACACCAGTACAGTATCAGAAAACCAGTGCAGAAAAATGCTACAGAAAAAAAAGGAAAAACTAGTACAGAAACGCTATATGAAAACCAGTAAAGAACACTAAAAGAAAACCAGTGCAGAAAAAAAAAAACACTACAGGTAAAACCAGTAAATTACCAGAAAACCATCGCAGAAAAATAACATTACAAAAACACTACCAGTACGGAAAAACCAGTACAAAACACTACCAGTACAGGAAAACCAGTACAAAACACTGCCAGAAAACCAGTGCACAAAAAAACATGTATAAAAATACTACAGGAGAAAACCAGTACAAAAACTCTAAAGGAAAACCAGTGCAAAAAAACAGTACAACAACACTACCAAAATACAACAGTAACAACACTACAGGACAACCAGTACAAAACACCAGTGCACAAAAACTCTATGGGAAAACCAGTGCAGAAAAACAGTACAACAACACTACCAAACACCAGTAAAAACACTACAGAAAACCAGAGCAGAAACCAGTATCAGAAAACCAGTGCAGAACGTGCAGAAATTGTACAGAAAAAAACAGTACAAAAACTCTATAAGAAAACCAGTAAAACACTACAGGAATAACCAGTACCAAAAAAACAGTTCAACACCACTACCAGAAAACCAGTCCAGAAAAAAAACACTAAAGGAAAAACCAGTACAGAGAACCAGTACAGGTGATTTGGTAAAAATAAATAAAAATATCAGTAGAAACCCCCTTTTCTAAACTGGTGAAAGTATTTTTGAGTGTGTTGGGGGTAATTTTGGGGAGCGGGTTTGAGGGTGCGGGTGCAGTGTCTGTGGGGGGGGGGGGGGGGGGGGGGTAGAAGGGGGCCTGCGGGGAGGCTGTTAGGAATTCAAAGGATTTTATGGCAGGAGGAGGAAATGCATGAGGAACCTGACGGAGACATGAAAGAGGCAGAGAGACGATTTACGACCTTCAGCTCCCCCGCCTCCTCCGCCAGCAACCGGCATGAAATAGTTCCACCCCTCACCGGGGCGCCGGTCAGCACAGCCGACGCACCAGGACACGACTGAGGGGGGCACGGGACTCGATCTGGGTTCCATCCTGGTCAGAGTCATGCGTGTCATCAACACGGGTTTCCACCAGTGTCTGCTGGTTTACTCCCACAAACATGCAGCAGTTGGATTGGCCGGCAGGTTCCTCCTGACGTCCCCAGGCTGAGCCGACTGTGTCTGTGTGGACGCCCAGCTGGACGATAGCGGCGGCTAGTGTAATAGACCACTGTGCCACATCAAGAAGAGACTCCTCCTGGACCAGTTCCTTATTAGTGATCACGACTGGTTAAACAACACAGCCGCTGACGTCTCTGTGCCCATATAAATAAGGTTAGGGTTAGGATGTAAACAGGCACACATGCTAAGCAAGTGAACGACACCTCATAAGCATGGAACACCCAGTCCGACCAGTAGGGTGCAATATAGACCGGACGCTTGGAAACCAGCACACACCTCTTCTTTTTACCAGTCAGTGGTGGATTCCTGCATGGAACTGTAACTCGACTGGAGGAACACGCTATACTTTGTGAATTCTTCCACCGCTCAAGACAGTAGGAGTCACCGTAGCGGCAACCGTCCAGCTTTGCTTCCTTTATACGGCGCATAGTTTGAACCTCAGCTGTGCTATCGACCTGTCCGGGCGTCTAACAGGCACAACTGGCCGTGCCTGAGGGACGGGTGGTCGACAGGGTTGCTCATTCCCGCTTCGAGTGCGACCTCTGCACACGCCGTGGTGGACGAATCACGCAGGGTGTAGCGTGACTCTCTGTGTGTGTTAAGTCTTCCCAGATCCACTGCTGGTAGGTGAAAAGAAGCGGCAGGATACTGGACGCTCATTGAAGGGGGCGCGTGATTGGCCAGCGCTGAGGCGGTGCGGGTGGCAGAGGGATTAATTCACGACACTCGAGCGTGAGTGGTATGATGAGCTACAGCTTTAGTAAATTGACTGTGTTTACATTGCGGTGGCTTAAAGGCGTAATCTGGTTTTCGCTTCGTCACCTTCGTATCACGCCGCCTGTGTGTGTGTGTGTGTGTGTGTGTGTGTGTGTGTGTGTGTGTGTGTGTGTGTGTGTGTGTGTGTGTGTGTGTGTTCCGTGTCTGGCTCCGCGCTGCACGCCTGCTTTAGCATGTGGAGTGAATTAGCTACCGCGAGACGTCTCGCCAGATGTGTGAAGCGAGGGGAGCGCGGTTCACTCCGGTGCACAATGTGCCACGCCCAGATTTCAGGACTCGTCACACACATTCCTCACTGCTCAGAATCCACCAGTGTGAGAGATCTGGGAGTCCAGGAGGGCAAAACCCGGCGGTGGGTGGTGCGGTTCGAACCCTTAAACCCCTGACTGAAGGTGGAGGGAACCGAGTGGAGTGGGGTGAGGATCGAACCCACAACCTTCTGATTAGTGCGCAGTGGTAGCGGAGCTGTGCCGGTTCAGATGGTCACACGGGGGTTCAGGCAGCAGGACCGGGAACAAAAGGCCCAGGAGCCGGTCATGACAAATGGGTATGAGACAACCTGGGGGGCAATTCGGTGAAAGACGGGGGAGGATCTGCCCCAACATAACCTCAGTGAGAAGGGGGCAAGTCATCGGGGGCTGGAAACGGTGTGTGTGTGTGTGTGTGTGTGTTGGCGAAAGGGGGGGTGGCGGCAATCATCCTCGTCACCATTTCAAAGAGGGCAAAGACAGGACAGGGGGTGACTGTCAGGGGTGGGGGTGATTAGTGGGGGGTATTGGGTGATTGAAGGAGGTGATGGGGGTAGGTGAAGGATTTTTGACCCCGCTCCCTGTCACTAGATCACTCCATCTTGTGCTAAGGCTAATGTAAAAGGGGTCCAAGCACCCATCCATCTACCCCCCACCACCACCCCGCCAAACTCTTCACCTCAACCTACCCCCCTCCCAAACAACCCAGGGGCAAACCTCACTCGGGGGTAACTACAGTTCATCCAAAATCAATGTAAAAATATACAAATATTTAAAAATGTGCTAGCTCAGCACTGTCAAGATCAAGAATGTGGGTGGCTGGGTGGGTAGCACTGTCACCTCACAGCAGGAAGGGTATGGGTTCAATTCCCAGGGTCCTTTATGTGTGGAGTTTGCATGTTCTCCCCGTGTCCAAACACATGAAGTCAGAACAACTGGAGATACTAGAAGTGTGTGTGTGTGTGTGTGTGTGTGTGTGTGTGTGTGTGTGTGGCCCGAGATGGACTGGTGACCTGTCCGGGGTGTTTCCCGCCTTTCGGGGGCCCACTGTGACCCTGACCAGGATAAATCGCTGGTCAAACAGACAGTGAATGAACAAATGAATGAAGATGTGATTGGAGCTCGTTGTAGCCTAGTGCTTAAGGTACTGGACTAGTAATGGAAAGGTCGCTGGTTCAAGCCCCACTACTGCCAGCTTGCTGCTGTCGGGCCCCTGAGCAACGCCCTTAACCCTGTCAAGATCCCAGACAGTGCTATCGACCTGGCCGGGCACCCACACAGGCGTGATTGTGGTATGATGGACAGAACAGATCGAACACTGTTTTGAATCCATGGTTGCACATTTGCGCCCCCTGCTGTCTGGTGGAGGCGTGATGGATAATCTGGAGAGCTTAGTGTGTCTTGACGTAAAGGAGGGTTGCATCAAGAGGGCCTGGGTTCGATTCCCCAGGGTCCTTTCTGTGTGGAGTTTGCATGTTCTCCGCGTGTCTGTGTGAGTCCAAACACAAGAAGTCAGAACAACTGGAGATACTAGAAGTGTGTGTGTGTGTGTGTGTGTGTGTGTGTGTGTGTGCTAAGATGGACTAGCGACCGGTCTGGGTTGTTTCCCGCCTTTCGGGGGCCCACTGTGACCCTGACCAGGATAAATCGGTGGTAAAACAGACAATGAATGAATGAATGAACATGTGATCGGAGCTCAGGTCTGAATCTTATCAGACCAGTTGTAACCTACTGGTTAAGGTACTGGACTAGTAATCAAAAGGTCGCTGGTTCAAACCCCACCACTGCCCGGTTGCCACTGTTGGGCCCTTGAGCAAGGCCCTTAACCCTCAATTGCTTAAACACAGTACTGTAAGCGTCCGCTAAATGCTGAACATGTAAATCAGTACAGGGTGTGTGTATCAGGGAGTCTCTCTCACACACTCACACTCACACACACTCTACACACACACACACACACACACACACACACACACACACACACACACACACACTCTACCCACTAATCGTTTGTAGTAAACCAGGAGCGACACAAATCCTCCCCCTAATGACCTGAAAGCCTCTTCGGTCTGATCCACGCCACCACCCGGCGCAGCCACCCGGAAAACCCTCCGTCGCCCCCATGAGGGGGCAATTAACCCGTCTTACCCCCCCATCCTGCTCTTCCTCGTGATTCGATTAGAGCGGGTACGGCATTCCTGACCCCCCCTCGCTCACTGGCATGTACAGGGAAGAGCCAGGTGTCGGAGCTCCTCCCCCCGCGGGGTCGTGGGGTCGCGGCGGCTGAATGGAGGAGTTCAGTAATAAACAGCAGCGAGAGCTTTTAACTCACACACACACACACACACACACACACACACACACACACACACACACACACACACACACACACACACACACACACACTTAGCCAGCAAAACCACTCTAATGATAACATTCATGTGTTACAGCCAGAACAATTACTGACAGGTGTAATAAATCAGTGATATGAAGGGTATTACAGGCTTCCAAGTTTGCAGCAACAGTTAAGAAGATCAAGCTCTAGTGATCTCAGGTAAAGACTCAAAGCTGAAGACTCTGTAGTGACGACACTGTATTAAAGACTCGGTGCTAAAGATTCAATACCAAAGACTCAGTGCTGAAGACTCTTTAGTGAAGACTCAGTACAGGAGACTCAGTGATGAAGAGTCAGCGGTAAATGCTTGTACTAAAAACTCGGTGACTAAAGGCTAAAGTGCTGGAGACTCGGTGCTAAAGACTCTTTAGTGAAGACTCTGTATAGGAGACTCAGTACTAAAGACTCAGTGCTGAAGACCCAGCAGTAAATGCTTGTACTAAAGACTCAGTCCTAAAGTCACAGTACTAAAGACTCAGTGCGGAAGACTCAATGTTGAAGACTCAGTACAGGAGACTTGTTGCTGAAAACTTAATACTGAAGACTCAGCGGTAAATGCCTGTGCTAAAGACTCTTTAGTGACGACTCTGTATAGGAGACTCAGTACTGAATACTTAGTGCTGAAGACTCAACACTGAAGACTCAGCAGTCAAGACTGTACTGAAGACTCACTGTTGAAGACTCTTTAGTGAAGTAGTGAAGTCTGTAGTTAAGACTCGATACTAAAGACTCTGCTGTGCTGGAGACTCAGCTGTTCCGAATCTGCACCCCTGACCCTCCACACGCACAAACGTTTCGGGGGATTTGACTCAGATGATTGAATTCCTGAGGATTTCCCCGAGGATATGAGGAACCACATCGCAAAAAACAAAACACCCACAAGCCCCCGGGCCAAAACAAACAGAGCGAGATCTAACAATCTAAACGCCGGCTCTGCCCCCCCCCCCCCCCCCCCCCCAGGAGGACACCAGAGTGTCACATGAAGGAATTTCTCAGGCACGTCCTGTTTTGGACCCTTTTGATCGATTCGGGATTCCCCCAAAATCCAAACAGGATGTGTGTGTGTCTCTGTGTGTGTGTGTGTGTGTGTGTGTAGGAACTGAACAGACAGGAACATAAAACTCTGAGCCACTTTGCTCTGCATTAACGTTCATCTCTTACACCTACACTGGAGGAGGAGGCAGAGACAAGACAACTAACACAAAGAGACCGTGTGCCGTGATGCGCTGGGGTTCTGAACTCCGAGTCTGAATCTCAGCTCTGCTACCGGTCAGCATGGCACCCCCTAGTGGGCACGATCGGCACTGCAGCAGACAGAATCAGCCCGCTAGTCTGCTGGGTGGGAAAGGACGGGACTAAAAAAAAACAATAGGGCGGGGTCGTGGATGCTGTGTAAGGATGGTTAGTACAGCAGTGGAGGAACGTGGAGATCCACCGAGGTACGGGCAAAAAAGAATAGCTTGCGTTTGAGAGAGGGCGTGTCAGGAGAATATACCCTCCTCAGTACGCCATCGGGGTCTCCAGCAGAGACAGAGGAACTGGATACGACTAAACTGGGAGAAAAAGTCTCTCTCTCGGGGTGAGGGGAGCAGATTTATCGCTCTACACTGAGAGGTGAGACAGGAATCCCCCCCCCCTCTGGATTCGGGTCCCGCTCTCATGTTTCCACCCCTCTCTCACTCCCATCAGCCCCGGCGAGTGATAAACACGGTCTGTGCTCAGTAAATCCAGCACACACACACACACACACACACACACACACACACACACACACAGACACACACACTACTGACATATGTGAATGGACCTAATGCCCTCCCTAATGTGGCTAGATCAGATCCCACTCCTCTGGGAAGCCTTTCTACAAGACTTAGACGTACGTCTGTGGGAATTTGTGCCCGGGAGCTTCAGCAAACCCTGAGGAGCAGCACCGGATCGTAACTGCTGGGAATACAGGATGGTACGGGACAGAACGAACCAGTGATAAACACACTGTACGGTCAAAAGTATGTGGACACCTGAGCATGAGCGTTTATGTGCATTTATACTAAACTGCTCCGTCTTTCCTTTATAGCTGTAATAGCATCCAGTCCTTGGAGTGTGTCTGTGGGGATTTGTGCTCCTTCTGAAGAGAAGAGAAGGTCTGGCTCGCAATCAAGTGTTGAGTCGGGTTGAGTGTCGACCAGCGTCTTTATAGAGCTCGCCGTGTGCTCAGGGTTGTAATCATGCTGGAAGAGACAGGGGACTTCCCCAAACTGTTGCCACAATCAGAGGGGCGTCCTCATACTTTCGGTCATGAAGGTGGAGGGTTTATTCTGGATCTGCTGCACAGCAAGAGCACATGAGCAGCATCAGGACCAACCGAGTAATCATGTGACCCCAACACACACACACACACACTCACACACACACACACACACACACACACACACACGTCAGTGTGTTGTCCTTAAAAGCCTCCCATGCAGTACAGACCGGCTGCAGGGTAACCGTTAGCAACCGGTCACACACACACACACACACGCGCACGCACGCGCACACACACACATACTTGGACACATGTGAAATCATTCTACACACAAACACACCCAAAACACACTTATTAAAAATGACTTAACAGCTCTAACAGAGCGGTGTGTGTATGTGTGTGTATGTGTGTGTGTGTGTGTGTGTGTACTGTAAAGTTCCCGGGGCCCCTCTGTGCATCCCGGGGCCATCCCAAGAATGTGACCTCTTGTACACACACCCTACACACACCCTACACACACACACACACACACACACACACACACACACACACACTAACCCCATACACACACACACACCAAGCAACCTGTACACACACACACACACACACACCAACACCATACACACACACACACACTAACCCCATACACACACACACACCAACACCATACACACACAAACCCCATACACACACCAACACCATACACACACTTACCAACCACATACACACACACACACACACACACACAAACCCCATACACACACATACACACACTTGTGCAGCCCCACACAGCAGCCCCACACACAAACCGCACACACACACACACACACACCAACCTCATACACACACACACCAACCTCATACACACACACACACACACACTAACCCCATACACACACACACACACTAACCCCATACACACACACACACACACACACCAAGCAACCTGTACACACACACACACACAAACCACCTACAACTGAGATTCCAAAGTGTGTATGGTGTGTGTGTGTGTGTGTGTATGGAGTTGGTTAGGTGGTGTATGTGTGTGTGTGTGTGTATGGAGTTGGTTAGGTGGTGTATGTGTGTGTAGAGGAGCAATAAAAGCAGCTCTCAGCGCTGATGGAGCTCCATCTATTTAACAACGTCACCCTGAAGCATATTCGGAGCTTAACACATTCCGTCAAGGGCAGCCGACCCTTATCCTGCATGTGTGTGTGTGTGTGTGTGTGTGTGTGTGTGTGTGTGTGTGCGTGTGTGTGTGTGTGCTGAGCCCTCTTAGAAAATCTGGAGAGCACTAGCAGGTAATGGACGACACATCAATCCAGTCTGAAGAGGCTTCGCTGATACGCTGAAAGCTTTCCAAAACACACACGTGCACACACGCACTCGCACACGCGCGTGCTCACACACACACACACACACACACACACACAGCCAGCACAAACAAACGCGTGACGGATAAAAACGACGCCGTCATTTCCCAGTGCTGTAGGAGCGAAGAGCTACACAAAAGCGAGAGGAGAAACCCGAGAGCGCACGGAGACGCCCGGCCATGATTTCAACTTCCTGTGTGTCCTCACACACACACACACACACACACACACACACACACACACACACAGCACAAAACCGTCTGGTGAGGATCCCCCACAACCTCTACAGACCAAAGACGAAGCTCTACAATCTCTGGTCTGGTTACAGAACTGCTCCTCTCAGCTGGGGACAGGAGACGCATATCCATAAGGACGCATTCACATAAGAAGCGGCAAAACCGCGAACCTCGACACAAACCGCCGATTTGTTCTGCGCTCGGCTCGAGCGGTAAAACCTGATCAGCGTGTGAATCTGATCTGAATCTGCATCAGTGTGGAATAAGCGTCAGATCCAGGGTTACAGCTCCACGTGTATCTGTGTTTATCTGGATTTTCCTCCCTGTTTCACTTTTAAACTTGTGTTACAGCTCCAGCTTCTGAGAAATGGTGAGAATCAGAATCAGCTTCTCCCAGAGTCTAAAACGCTTCTGGTTGAAAATAAAGCTTAACGTGGTTTAATGTAGTAAAAGAAGGAGACAGGAGCACTAAACTTCTCTTCATTATTACTGCTCATAAGTTCCTCCACTAATCACATTCCTCACTCGCTGTTTTACTACAGTAAGTCACGCTGAGTTTTGTTTACGTTAAGCGGCCTGAGTCTCTTTTACAGCGTCGTAACAAACAGTTCGTCTCATTGGAGGAGCTTTGAAAAGGTCAGCGAACAGCAAACTTGGTCAATCAGGTGAACACAAAAACCACAAAAGCGGTTTCGCCACTTCTCATGTGAATGCGTCCTCGGCGATGAAGACAATCGGACAGAAGAGCAAATAAAATAGATTTAGAGGGACAAGAATGGGTCACAAAAATAAGAGACAAATATACAAACATATATACAAATAGACAAATATACAAACAAATATATTAGATATGTAAGTAAGATTCAAAGTGAGGGGACGGGGCACAAAATGTCCAGAGATAAATAAATATAAGACAATTTTATTGAAAAAAGGGAAAGAATTGAGGTGAGGAGAATACGGAGCGAGTGTGAGGGACAAAATCCAGAGTGACAAGGACAGGAGAGAAACGTCCACAGGGATAAACGTGACGGGGGACGAGGGGGACATTCATCATACTGCTGACCACAGAGGACAGAATTCACGTGCTTAACCAGAGACGTACGGTCCAGAGGGACGAGGACGAGCGACGAGACGTATGTGAACATGAGAGGACAGGAGGGTCCAGAACCAAACGTAAAGATAACCGTCCAAATCAGGAGACGAGGACACGCCTCACGTGATTAGGAGCATTTG